>NC_136961.1:3435676-3732012 GCF_032717465.1 Coenobita brevimanus
AGTTTGAGAAGAAAGATATTTATAAACATACATGGGTGAGACAGGAGGGTGGAAGGGTTGTTGATAGAGCTTTGATGGACTATGTGGTTGTGTCTAGGAATGTAATAGGAAGATTGTTGGATGTGAGAGTTCTGAGAGGGGAGGTTGGAGGTATGTCTGACCACTACCTGGTGGAGGGAAAGTTAAGAGTAGGTTAGAGATGGGTAAGAGCTAGGAGGGTTAGGTGTGGCAGGGAGGTTTTGAAAGTGAGTGAGTTGGATAAAATAGAGAAAAAGATAGAGTATCAGGAGAAATTGAAAGATGAATGGAACGCAGTGAAAGATCGGGAAAATGGCAGTATGGAGGAGGAATGGCAGTATTTAAGAGTGCTATGGTGGGGCATGAAGAAGTGTGTGGTGTGAGACGTGTGGGTCGTGGTGTAAGAAAAGGAAGTGAATGGTGGTGAGAGGAAGTAAGTATGGCTGTGGCTGAGAAGAGACGTGCATACGAAGTGTGGCTGCTGAGGAAGGAGGAGATGTCATATGAAAGGTATAAGGAAAAGAGGAATAGGGCGAGAAGGGCTGTGCGTGATGCTAAAGTGGCAGCAGATGAGAGGTGGGGTAGGCGGCTGACAGAGAATTTTCAACAGAATAAGAAAATGTTTTGGAAGGAGGTGAAAAGGGTGCGATAGGGAGAGTCTGGGAAGGAAGAACGAGTAAAAGCAGAGGATGGAAGGATGTTAATTGAGATGGATGCAGTAAGGAAGAGATGGGCAGAGTATTTTGAAAGATTGTAAAATGTAGAGGAGGAAAGGGTGGCTGAGATTGTGGCGGATGGAAGAGTGCAAGGAATAAATGTGTTGGGAGAGTTGAATGATTCTTTGATCACGAAGGAGGAAGTGGAGAAGGCAGTAAAGGAGATGAAAACAGGGAAAGCTGCAGGTATGTGTCACGAATCAATTCGCGACATTTCCTTTTTGTGAGAAGCCACGAACTATTAGTGGAAAACTCACTGTGTATCGCTCAGTTAACCGTTTCTCTCTCCATTTCGGGGTATACTTTTCAAATCATTCGTCACCGTTTTCAGGGGTGACCGATTTGATGCACGTCACTAAGTGCGCTACTGAGCGATACTATTGTTTCTTTATTGTTCACCTCTGCTTGCCTAAACCGTTAGCCACGCCTTCTGGTAGCTTGTGCGTCCTGCCTGTACATTATTTGAATTCAGTCTAGTGGTGGCTTTGACGGAGAGAGGTCCTGTGCTCAGAAGTGAAGAGAGGTCAGCTAGCATCCCAAGCTCCACAGAGTATCAGTTTCTTCAAACTCCCACCCCCTGGGTGATACAAAGCATTCATCGACTGATATTTCTTTTGTGTATTTCCTAGTTTTAAGAGTTTAGTTAAGGTGTTTTTCCTAGGCGTAAGTATTTAGCTTCTGTGTGAGTGAGCGAGTGCGTCTCATTTAATTGATTTGAATTTTAACGTTAAATTTATTTTTTGTGATTAATAAATTTAACAGTTCCTTTCTTGAGCTTAATGTAAGTAAACTCTTGTTTCATTTAATCCAAAATAAGCTTATTTTCCATATAGCTCCTAGCTTCCATAAACATTTACTATTCATAACTGGTACTTAGACCAGTCTTGTTGTATTAACTTAAAATCCGTTGTGCCAGGAGTTAATGCATCAGCAAGAACCTGATGTTATTATTATTAGTATTAGTTATTTATTGTCAAGGGTGATGTAACTTTCTCCAGAGGCTAACAGTACAGTAATTCAGCAATTGTGAGTAATTAGTCTCTGCTGTGTACTGTTGAGGAAGTTTATAAATTCTCGTTCTCAGAGAATCGTGCTAAGCCAGCGTAAAGTAATCGTTGCTTGATGTAGCAAGACAATCATTGTCTCTGCTCTTCAATATTATTGAATATTATTATCAATTTAAATATTTAAGCATTTATATCAAAATTACCGTGATATTATAAAAACCCCGTGACAATTGGCGACCTCATTCCAGGATATTAACTCCTAGCTCTAAAGCTATTCAGGAGATAGTGCTCACTCATTCATATTTAGGTATTTATCATTAAAGTTTATAGGCACAAGCTTACTGGTGTTTACCCTTAATTTAGCAAGTGAATTTTGCTTTATTAATCAATAGAATACTTAACTCTAGTTTATTTTTGGTAACGCCAGACAATTTTATTCGCTTCTGGGAAGTCGCCGTACCATTGTGTTTATTATTGAGTCTTCCCAGTCATTTACATTTTTGATTTATTCTTTGCCAGTTAACTGGATAAGACTGGTCACCACTAGCTTGTGTCTGTACTCTTTACTTTTGTTTATTAGTATTCGTCGCTAAGCAGTCAGTACTCAATTTCGGTTTGCTTAATAAATTAGCGAAATGGCTACTACTGTATTTTTACAGGAAGCCAAAGAAATGGGTCTTTCGGACCCAACCGAAATTAAAGAGTATATACTCTCACGGCATAATCAGAAGCAGCAGAGCGAGAATGATGCCCGTGAAGAGCGTAAGATTCAGCGCGAATACGAGCGAGAACAGCGCGAACAACGTGAAAGAGAGCGTGCATATGAACAAGAGCAGCGTGAGAAAGAGCGCGAATACGAGCGAGAACAGCGCGAATACGAGCGAGAACAGCGCGAACACGAGCGAGAACAGCGCGAATACGAGCGTGAACAACGCGAGCGAGAACGAGAGCACGAACGTGCCGAACGTGAGGCACGTGAAAAACACGAATATGAAATGATGAAGCTCAAGCGAGATTCCTTGGCTTCAGATACATCTGGTGCAGTTGGTCCAAGCTCCACGAGCGTTCTTCCTGCACATGTCCTGGCGACCCCACGCATCAAGCTTCCTTCATACAAGGAAAGCGAGCGAATCGAGCCGTACATAGCTCGTTTTGAGGACATGGCAGACATGTATCAACTGGATGAGGCAGCTAAGCGGATCCAATTTCTTAGTTTATTTGAGGGCCCTGCCCTCGATATTCTCCACAGAATTCGTGGAGACAATCTCACATATGAGATGATGAAAGCTGCACTCATTAAGGCGTATGGTCTCACGGTAGACGACGCCAAAGTTCAGTTCATGCGAGCTCGTCTCCAAGACAAGGAGACAGCTGTTCAGTTCCTTGATCGTCTCACAGCTTACTTAAATGAGTGGATGGAGAAAGATGAAACTCCTTCCACGCGTGAGGGGATAATTGACCTTATGCTGCGTACACAACTAGAGAGGTCGTGGCCTGCTGAGCTCATAGCACAGCTTAAGATCTGCCAGGTGAAAGATGCCAGCCAAATGGCAGAGAAGGCTGACGCATTCTTTACTGCATACGGGTATCAAGCTCGTAAGCAAAACACCTGGAGCAGAAAAGATACTGCCAAGTCTGGGAAGCCGTCTCAGACTGAATCCCAGCACCAAGGCCGTTCTCAGAGTAATGGTCAAGGTCCAAGCAAACCAAAGAAGGACCAGGGGCAAAACACTCAGAAACCTGAGTGGAAGCGGTACAATAAGTACCCTAACCAGCAGCAGTATCAGCCACGCAACCGAACGTCGGGACAAACTTTTTCACCAGCTCAAAAGAGGCAGGAAGCGAATGCAGCCTTCATTCCTCAGCAGCAGCCTGGTGGTCACGTCCCTACCAGTGTGGGCACTTCCCCACAGTTCACTAGTCCCACAGTGACAGTGAACCCCCCTCCACAGATGGCCAATGTTCCATCTTCCCAATATAACCCTCAAGGCACAATGTTTGCCACATCAATTCAGCAGCCTCATGAGTGGCTAGCTGCTTCCTCCACAGGCCCTCCCACAGGTGACAGTACCTTCCTTGTTCAGCCAGGGTTTGTGGGAGGCATTCCTGTGAAGGTCCTGAGAGACAATGGTTCCTCAGGTTGCTCTGTTAAGCAGAGTTTAGTTCGGCCTGAGCAGTATACAGGTCGACAGATCCATGCAAAGCTTATTGATGGATCAGTGAGATTGTTCCCTGAGGCATGTATCCAGGTGGCATCTCCATTTTATACTGGTACGACACTTGCAGTTGTCATGCCAGAGCCTCTATTTGACTTAATAGTAGGCAATATTCAAGGAGTCAAGGATAGTTGCTCCGATGACGCTACTCAGACTTCGGCTGCTGCGGTAACACGAGCCATGGCTGAGGCTCCAGATGGTGTCACCCGTGATCATTGAATCGCCGCAAGATCTGATGTGTAGCCAACTTATTGTGCAAGAACAACAATCTGACCCGACACTTGCTGCCGTGCGGAACAAACAAAAGGGTCGAGTGATAAAGTATTCACGGGGAGGTCGAGCCAAGTTCCTTCGCAAACAAGGACGGCTCTACCGTGAGTCACGAACACCCGAGGGCGAGGTTCGACTGCAGTTTGTCGTTCCCGCCAAGTACCGCCCAGCAGTGTTACAATGGGGTCATTGTTCAGCCTCAGGAGGTCACTTGGGCAAAAGGAAGACCCAGGGCCGTATCCGAGCTGACTTTTTCTGGCCAGGGATGGGACGGGACATAGATAGTTTTGTCCGTTCCTGTAGTGTGTGCCAAAGTATCACCACTAATCAGGGACATGACCTTCCTGTGCCATTCATAACCACACCTGTAATCTCTGAGTCAGTTGAGAGACAGGGTAGTGGTGAAGTGGGTGCAGACCTGACGTCTCGCCCATTGGCCCCACAGGACACATTATGTCCGGGGCCTGTACATACATATTATGTACCGTAAGTTAAGGGGGAAGTTGAGAGGCGACTTGAGGCTATGGAAGACCCAAGTTTACACAAGGATTCTCAGCTTCCCGGTACTAATAGAAGTACTGTAGGTTAAGGGGGAAGTTCGAGAGAGAACTCCGCAGAGGCGACTTGAGGCTATGGAAGACCCAAGTTTGCACAAGGATTCTCAGCTTCCCGGTACTAATATAAGTATTGTATTGTAGGTTAAGGGGGAAGTGAGAACTCTGCAGAGGTGACTTGAGGCTATGGAAGACCCAAGTTTGCACAAGGATTCTCAGCTTCCCGATATTAATATAAGTACTGTAGGTTAAGGCACAGGTTGAGGACCCGTGTGCAGTTCGAGGCTATGGAAGACCCGAGTTTGCACAGGGATTCTCAACTTGTCGAAACATAATCGTGTGCTATAAATGGCGACCTCGAATGTACGTCGTAGCACTGACTGCTAGGCAGAGAGAGTAATTGTAACTTAATAAGAATTTTGTCTCATTGACACTTTTGATGCTCCACCTCAATTGGTTTTGCAGGTTCAGCAATGGGTGTAGCAGTTTTGCTGTGCGGGCCAGCTGATCGTCTGCCGCACGCTGCCGCCTCTTCTCCTCTGCCTTCGTCGTCGCCATATTATTATTTACTGTGTCATTTTACATGTAGGTACAGTTACACTACAACTGTCACACCTACACCGTGTATTACATACACCACGCTACACAACAATTAGTTGTCAGTGTAAATGTAGCGAATTTTCGCTCAGTTTGACCTGAGTACAGGATTTTCACCGTCGTCACGGAGTTTTTCCCTCAAGCTTGCTTCTATTAACGTAAATACGAGGTTTTTTCACTCACTGGCGACTGCGATTTTCTCCTGTAGCAGGATAGCACACACACCACAGTGTGAATCTTGTGTGACTGAGTTAGGATTTATATGTATGTATATTGAAATCATTCTTCTGAAGGAAGAAAGATTTAATTTTCATGGGGCGTAATGTCACGAATCAATTCGCGACATTTCCTTTTTGTGAGAAGCCACGAACTATTAGTGGAAAACTCACTGTGTATCGCTCAGTTAACCGTTTCTCTCTCCATTTCGGGGTATACTTTTCAAATCATTCGTCACCGTTTTCAGGGGTGACCGATTTGATGCACGTCACTAAGTGCGCTACTGAGCGATACTATTGTTTCTTTATTGTTCACCTCTGCTTGCCTAAACCGTTAGCCACGCCTTCTGGTAGCTTGTGCGTCCTGCCTGTACATTATTTGAATTCAGTCTAGTGGTGGCTTTGACGGAGAGAGGTCTTGTGCTCAGAAGTGAAGAGAGGTCAGCTAGCATCCCAAGCTCCACAGAGTATCAGTTTCTTCAAACTCCCACCCCCTGGGTGATACAAAGCATTCATCGACTGGTATTTCTTTTGTGTATTTCCTAGTTTTAAGAGTTTAGTTAAGGTGTTTTTCCTAGGCGTAAGTATTTAGCTTCTGTGTGAGTGAGCGAGTGCGTCTCATTTAATTGATTTGAATTGTAACGTTAAATTTATTTTTTGTGATTAATAAATTTAACAGTTCCTTTCTTGAGCTTAATGTAAGTAAACTCTTGTTTCATTTAATCCAAAATAAGCTTATTTTCCATATAGCTCCTAGCTTCCATAAACATTTACTATTCATAACTGGTACTTAGACCAGTCTTGTTGTATTAACTTAAAATCCGTTGTGCCAGGAGTTAATGCATCAGCAAGAACCTGATGTTATTATTATTAGTATTAGTTATTTATTGTCAAGGGTGATGTAACTTTCTCCAGAGGCTAACAGTACAGTAATTCAGCAATTGTGAGTAATTAGTCTCTGCTGTGTACTGTTGAGGAAGTTTATAAATTCTCGTTCTCAGAGAATCGTGCTAAGCCAGCGTAAAGTAATCGTTGCTTGATGTAGCAAGACAATCATTGTCTCTGCTCTTCAATATTATTGAATATTATTATCAATTTAAATATTTAAGCATTTATATCAAAATTACCGTGATATTATAAAAACCCCGTGACAGTATGGATAGGTGTGCTGTGCAATGCCTGAAGGGTGGTGGAGTGACTATTGTTGACTGGTTAGTAAGATTGTTGAATGTGTGCTTTGTGAAAGGTATGGTGCCAGTTGACTGGGGAAGTGCTTGTGTGGTCCCGTTGTATAAAAGCAAGGGTGATAAGTATGAATGTACTAGCTTTAGGGGTGTAAGTCTGTTGAGTGTTGTAGGTAAGGTGTATGGTAGAGTGTTAATTATGAGAGTTAGAGAGGGTACAGAGGGAGTGATTGGTGATGAGCAGTGTGGCTTCAGGAGAGGGAGGGGATGTGTGGATCAGGTGTTTGCGGTGAGACAAGTGTGTGAAAAGTATTTAGCGAAAGGCAAGGATGTGTTTTGGGCACTTATGGATTTAGAGAAAGCGTATGATAGAATTGATAGGGAGGCTTTGTGGACTGTTTTAAGATTGTATGGACTTGATGGTAGGTTACTAAAAGGGGTGAAAAGTTTTTATGTAAATAGTAGAGCGTGTGTAAGAGTGGGAAATGCTGTGAGTGACTGGTTTCCTGTGAGAGTGGGGTTGCGACAGGGATGTGTGATGTCGCCTTGGTTGTTTAATATTTACATGGATGGTGTTGTAAGGGAGGTGAAAATGCAAGAGTTTTAGGTGGAGGTCTGAGTCTGGTGAATGTTGATGGTGGAGAGTGGAATCTGAAGCAGCTGCTGTTTGCAGATGGTACTGCACTGGTGGCTGATTCAGAGGAGAGATTGAGACAGTTGGTAGAGGAGTTTGGAAGGGTGTGTGAAAAGAGGAAATTGAAAGTAAATGAGAATAAGAGTAAAGTGATGAAGTGTGCGAGGTTGGTAGATGGTAGGGGGATGAATATAGTTTTGAATGGCGAGTTACTTTAGGAGGTAGAGTGTTTTAAATATCTAGGGTCACATGTTGCTGTGGATGGAAGAATAGATGCAGAAGTGAAGCTTAGAATAAATGAAGTAGAAAAGGTGCTGGAAGGAATGAAAAAAGTGTTTAGATGTCGTTCGCTTAGAATGGATGTAAAGAGAAGGCTGTATGAGGGTGTTGTGGTACCGACTGCATTATACGGGGCTGAAACATGGAATATGGGTGTAGCAGAGAGGAAAAGTTTGAATGTAATGAAGATGAGGTGTCTGAGGAGTATGTGTGGAGTGATGCATATGGATCGAGTGCGGAATGATGAAGTGCGAAGGAGAACTAGAGTTGTTCGGGAGATGGCTGGTAGAGTTGAGCAGAGGGTGTTGCGATGGTTTGGACATATGGAGAGAATGGATAATGAGCGATTGGTGAAAAAGATAACTAGATCTGATGTGAGAGGTGTAAGGCTGAGAGGCAGACCACAAATAGGATGGATGGACAGTGTGAAGGGAGCACTGGATGCGAGAGGGATGTCTGTTGAGCAAGGAAGAATGGCTGTGCGGGACAGAAATAAATGGAGAGAAATTGTGAATGAATTAGTGATGACGCAGCCCTGAGGGGATATTCTCCCGCATTTGGTCTGATCAGCTATTTAAGTCAGGTGCGGGTAAGGGGATGAGTCTGTTATGATGTGGCAGGGGTAAACCAGCTCTGCTGTCGGGCCCTGCTGCGGATGTCACTGATTGCATTGCGCAGTTGACCCTTGTGCGGTGTGGTGCGGTGAGGATCTGTCCGTTCTCCCCTTTGGGGCTAAGATGCGAATGAATGTGTTTGAACGGATGAGTAAGTGGGGAGTGTGTCGTCCTGTCTCGGCTTCCTCCCTTACCTTGGGAGAAGCAGCCTAGGTATATATATATATATATATATATATATATGTGTGTGTGTGTGTGTGTGTGTGTGTGTGTGTGTGTTATTTCTGGAGTAAAATATCATTTTCGAATTTTCTATTATTCCTTAGCAATTAAACGGTGTATTTTGATCTGATGATTCGGAATATAGCATTTTTAATGCGCAAAACCACCGTTTGGCTGACTGGAATTGAGACTGAAAATATTTCAGGTATAACTGAGATTGGTAGCAAGGCTTTCCTTTGAAATAACACAAATGATGCACAATAATACCTTTTGCTGTCATTTCTAACTAGGTTTACATGGATCAGCGATATCAAGTCACTTGCTTCAGTTGCTTGACATGAGGTTACGACTAATGACTTGACCGAGTATATAGTTTTCTATTCTTTGCTGAGAGTACACGTGTTGTGCCGCTTCCATCGTCATCTTCACGCACCTTTCAGTGGACTGGGTATGTGAAGGCCAAGAAGGGACTTCCATCGGCTGGGTGGTGAACTGTTTGAACTTATCGACCTCTAAATAGCGAGTCAATGGAGGTTCAGCTGAATCTGTGTCAAAATGGACGATGTCCGATAATTCGGTGGCATTGGTATTTATCTTGTCTGTCTCACGTGACCTTTTTCTGACGCTGAGCCTCTTCTCTCGATCTTCGTTCTCCTGAATATGCAATATCATATTGACTGCCATTCTTCGCTCTGGACTGCGCTACACAGCATCGCCTATAACACAATCTCTGAATGGGAATACGAGGAAGATCTGAGAACTGTCGGCGTAACTACTTCGACCACGTCTTTCAGTTGTTATTTCAGCAAATTGAGCTGATTCAGAATATGTTTTGGTTCATCCACCCGTTTAGGATGTGTTTTGATGAAAAACCCGTTGGGTATATAGACGCATGCGGCGAACATCACAATCTTCTTCAGCTTCTCGACAGTTTCACCTTCTTGTTCGTGTTGCCAAATCAATCGACAGCAAAATTGCAATGCTGTTGTCAGCCATCGACTGTGATTGACAGGACCAATCTCCAGAAGTGCCAATTTTTTTGGAACTTTGCCTCATCGTATTGCTCCAACAATGCTGTACACACAGAACTGGTCCGTGCTCAGATCTTCCGTAATACCTGCGCTGATTTCAGGAAGACGGAAACCAACATCAATCGCAGGGAAGTCTTCATTTATTGGCAAATCTGTGACTGTGTCTAGCATCTGTCCCAAAAGGCCAGACCAATGGTTGTTGCTGAGTGTTTTACCATCCAGCGATGTAACAAGACTTCCGAAACTCGTCTTTCCCGTATGTAGATCACAAACAACCCATGCTAAATTTCGCCTAAGCTTTAGTTCGACACGGTGAAAGACACTACCTTCATAACCGGTGTTGGTGGCAGTGCTGTTGCCTCCGATAGCCAAGAGTGATCAGCACCTCTTTCTCTCAACCACTCCAGAGTCTTATCGGCGATCAATTCAGCTGGACGCTTTGCTCTGTCAGACGTCTCTGACATGAAATAAAATAGGTAATTACCGCCAGGCTCTTGACAGACCGTGAAATGGGTTTCTTTGATGACACTTGGGAATTTTCTGTCACTGCCATCGATTTGTAATATCACGTTTGTTTGATCGATCCTTCCATCAGCAAGTATGCAGGTGATACCTTCTTCTACAATTGCTTTCTCGCAATCATTCTTGAATTGTTTCATCAGCTTGACGTGCGCCCTCTTTACTTTATTATGATCAATTATCTTAGACATATCATTTTCAATAATCAAACCTGCATCGAATAAAGTGGCAGTAGCTATTTCTGCAGTTTCTCGCAAACCAGTATGATGTCTGAGACTGGTTAGAGCGATATTTGGTATGTCCATGGTGTTGTAGATTTTGCGTTCTTCTGAGTGGCTGCTTGTATTTTCCGGAACTCCGTTGTCATCGGTCTCACTGGAGCTGGCCGCCTATGTTTCCACGTAGGTTTCACGTTTTTCTGCCCCATCAGAAGCTGCCAGTCGTTTTTCTTGTGCATGATGGCGAAGTGTTTGGCGCAATTTGCCTCTTTGCTTCCACCAAATCTACTGGGCCAATCTGATGGGTGCCCTCTCTACCTACTTTCAGTCGCTGCCCTTGAATGAATGGTAGCTCACTGGTAGGGATCCTCAGGTCTCTCTTGCACTTGCATCTTATATGCACACCTGATTCACACGACGAGTGACAACCAGTCTCACGGCAGCTGGTGATCGGGCACTGGCAGCTCAGAATAACTACCATGGTGTCGATCCTGGATATAAACACACTCTTCATTGCCTTACTCGGCCTTCCATGATCCACCTTAACGGCGTCATCCCAAATCCGTTTCACTTTTCCTTGGATTATTGTTTCACTATTCACAATAGGAGGTACAAACAGAGCATTTGCTTTATGCCACTGATCCAGCGGGGAAGGAACAATATCATTATTTATAAATGATGGGACGATTCCTGTGGTCTTGAACGCTCATGTGTTTCTTCAGCAGGACGTATCGTACAAGGTCTCTGGCAGTTGGAAGTTCGGTAGGTGGAAGTTCTCTACCTGTACCCACTAGTTCACTTAAATGACATCGAACAGCGCTTCTAGTCTTCATAACTTTGGGACTCATCTTCAGCTCAGAAAATCAAACTACCATACTATCAAGAACAAGACACGTGCTGGAATTCACTGCTCAATGGCATATTTCATTTCACTGTCAAGTGTTTAACATGCTGAACACGTGGTTGTAGGCAATATGGAAGTTCAGCTACTGCGTGCGTGAAATACTTGTACAATCACACAAGCACGTAAGACACAATGCACACATACACACATTGAACATGCAGTGGCGAATACACATTTACATAATCATCTGAACTAGCAGATCGGATGTGTTTTGAAGGCGTCCGTACAATGAAACGTTCATAACAATCATGCAGAGGTTCCCAAATCACAAAATTCTCCAAATGTTTAGCGGAATAAATGGTATATGGTATTTTTCGAGTTACACTCAGCTAAAAATGTTTTGAATTCAGTTTCCTTATTTCATTCCGTTTTCTACATTAATATCAAATCATTTTAATTATAGGGCTATTGTATTGTAGCACTTTCTCAAATTCGACACACCCTAGTATTTATATATATATATATATATATATATATATATATATATATATATATATATATATATATATATATATATATATATATTATAATGATGGTATGCAAAACCAGCGTGATGGCATACATGATTTATTGGTGGTGAGGTTTCGGTTTTTACATAAACCATCTTCAGACCTAAAAGAAAAATAATAAAACTCGCATATAATTTTCTAAATTGAGATTGATATTAAGGCAGAAGAACAGGGAACAGAGCAAAATTACATACAGTACAGGGTATAAAATTTACCAATTAAAAACCGCGCTTCTGTGTAAAGGGGTCGTGTGAGCCAAGGGATGGTCGTAGCTCTGCTGTAAGTAGTGACTCTGCTATAAATCAAGTCATGTCGTCCTGTGCAGTGAACATTTTTTTTTTTTGCTATTTGCGTATCGACCATTGGGGCTGAAGCCACTGGTCATTAAGACAAATATATATATGTATAGATATATACCATATATATATATATATATATATATATATATATATATATATATATATATATATATATTTTCATACTATTTTAGGGTGGTCCTTAACTTTCAGCTTGAAAAATTTGCTTCAGCTGCTGCGGGACGTCGTTCCTATTGACAAAAAAAATGGTGCATGCAAATTTTCATGCTTATTCGATACTCTTAACTGGTGCCGCATCATGTTTAAAGCTGCACTATTATGGCGTAATGTTAATAGGCCATTGAGTTACCTAGGTCCCCCTCTTTGCAGAGTATCAGCCCTTTACTAGGGGGGAGGGGGGATATCATTGGAAGCCAACTCCCACTCATTGTTGCCTAGTTTTATGGCTTGTAATTGCTGCCAGCTGTAGCCTTCTTCGCATCTGGATACATTTGCCTGTGTTGCTCAACGACCTGGAGAAGAAACTGCCGTTGATCTTCGTTCTTGGTCATCACTGGATTAAACTCTTGAATCAGTGCTACCCCTCTTTCAGCAAAGTCATTGTTACCTGTAGTCCCTGGACGATGTGCTCAGCTTCCTTGTAATCCTCACGACTTTCCCATGTGGATTGATCGAATTCTAGGAATGAATGAGGAAGGCCAAGCAGTGTGAAGATCCTGGTGTTACTGGTCACAAAACCTGAAACTGTTTTCTGATTCAGTGTTGTCGCCTGAAGTTCAACTGTTGCTCTCTTTAGTTCATCTTTGCTTCCTTCTTCGTTAAGACCCATCACCATTTTTTGTCTCTCTTTAGGGTCAACAGTTAGATCAAAAAGGCCAGTCCAACTAATTGCCCACAAGTGACTACCAAATGCTTTCAAGTAGACTTGTGAGATGTCTTTATCAGGATAAAGTGACAATTCAAGGAGAGACCTCAGATCGTTTGCTGGAGCTAGAGCTGCTTTTGTTGCCATGAACAATGATTTCAGTTATTGCTTCATGATGAACGCAACAAACCACTTCAGTCCTCGACCTTGCTTCAGTGTGATGCATGTATGATGATTGAAATTATGGACTTTGATGCTGTATGTAATTTTAGCCATCCATCTGGCATGGTGACAAGCACCAGGGCCCTGAAACCGTGTTCCACGGGGCGGCACACCATCCAAGACAACAATGGACGGTTCCAGCAGTTCTCGATAATCATCTCGAAGTTTGCTTTCTTGCAACTGTTTCATACAAAACGGTATGAACTCATCACATTGCGCACTATCAATCACTGGCATTTCCTCATTGTCATTCAAGGACTGAAAGTGTGTTGTGCCAATGGCATTTCACTTGGCTTTGAACTGCTTGAATATGTGAATATCGGGACCAGAGGACTCCAGGGCAAACGGCGAAGGTCTTTTGAACAAGGATCTCAAAAATGTGATGCCGATAAGCCAGGGGGAGGAGATCCTTGTGCAAATGTTGTTGAATAAGGGTGCACGCCCCTGCCCACAATCCGGTATTGCTGACAGTGGTGTCGAATGCATTTCCTACCACACGTTCAGATATACCCCAGTCATTCAAGATTTCAATGATGACATTGACTGTGGCCTTTCCTGTCCCTGATTCCAAACTGCGTACATTCAAAAGCTTTGAGACTCCATCACCTGAGACGAAAATTGGAAGGCGTTCAGTGACATTTGCTCCTGTTACATCGGGATTTAGTTTTCCATCCCAGTGCACTACAAGTGGCACAGTTGGATGGAATGATTTCTCCAGCCATTCTGCAGATTCCCTCGGACTCTTGATTTGATCTCGGCAGACACTATGCCCGTTAATGGTACACATTGTTGGATCTTGTCCACAGGCAGAAATGGTCGCAGAAAGCAGATGGACTGCAGCACGGTCTGAAGTCTTGGTTTGATCTAAAGCAGCAGCTCGTTTTCGTTTCAGAGGAGAAGCTGCAGACGAAAAGGAAGGACCTGCTATATCTGTATAATCGTCACCTGCTTCGTCTTCATCACTAGTTGGGCTTTCCTCCAGCTCCACTATTTCCTCTTACTGCTCGATGACATCCCTCATGCTCTCTCTTCTGTTCAGTCTGTCTGTCTGTCTGTCTGTCTGTCTGTCTCTCTCTCTCTCTCTCTCTCTCTCTCTCTCTCTCTTCATTCTTTTCGGTGGAGTTTGACATCAATACCCAGCATAGACCCTCGCCTCCCTTTCTCCCTCTGAGCCACAAGAAACTCCTTATTCTCACGATTTTTGATGAGGTCGAAAGCATTCGTGTGTGCAGTGTCAAAGAGATCTTTCATCTGTTCTTGGAAGTTCTTTTGTTTTTCTCCTCTCTTTCTGTATTCCGGATCTTACTCTTCTCCAACTTTCCTCATTCTTTATAGAGATATTCGATTTGGGGGATACGATTCCGTGGCTAAGATGCTGAAATGCCAGCTCTCTCCCAGACATTAGTTCCTCAAACAGAAAACATGCTGAATCCTTCAATATTTGTGTTTCTGTTCGCATCAGGTAGAAAAGTTGTGCAAACACTTCTCCACAAGGAGGTAACTTACTTCCAAGTAGTCTTTCACTTGGTTGGCCAACAAGCCAAGTCTTGGTTTTGCTCCTGCATTTCATCGCTGGCGTTGACAATTTCATTTCAGTCATAGTAAATAAGTGCTTAATAATAACTCAAAAGGCAAATCCCTAAAAAAAGAAACAAAAACGAGTATTACTAGAATATAGCCCTCAGTGAAGTAAAGCAAACACTTTCTTCCAATAACAAAAACGATTATTATCACAACAATAACTTTGCTTACTAGGCTCATACTTTGGATGCGATGCGGCACCAGTAAATATCATCCAATTGGGCTAAAATTTGATGTTTCAAGAGTTTACACCTAAACTCACAATATGTACTGCCAACAAACAAAATGTTCCAGAATTAATTTTCACCCTAATATATACCTGCCTGTATATATATATATATATATATATATATATATATATATATATATATATATATATATATATATATATATATATATTGTTACATAGCCTGTGATTTCATCACCCTTTGTGTAATTTTAACGCACAGTATGCTGCATGTTTGATCACGAGCGTGTTCTGCCTCAGTCCCCCCCTTCTACCGTTATAGTAGAGTAAGTCGTTCTCTCTGTTATTCAGAGCGGGATTGTCAACTCTCTGTCCCCATGGCTTCATTTGCGCGTCCTTCTTACAAGTTGTATCAAGCTCTGCTGGCCCCTATATAATGATCTCAGTCTCTGCATCATTGCCACTTAGATCTGCTCCTCATTTTGTTCACATCTCTGTCCTCCCCTGTACAGATATTATTATTGTGAGTGCTCAAGAAATCTCCAAACATCTAGCAGCTGTGTGTAATTTGAGTATGAGTGTTATTGCATTTTTTCTTGTACTGTCTAGCATAGGGTTGATTCTTGGGCCTAGTGAGGTTTTTGTGTTGGGTTTTGTGTCAGTCATTTTTGATAATAGTTTGTATCTGTAATAATTTATCTGGCATTCACTGAGTATTATCTGGTATCTCATTTTATCAGGGCTGACTTAGATAAATTTACTCTTGCTAATTTCGTGTTAATAGAGGCTATTGCAGTTAACCATATATTTAACCTGTTTATTTGCCATTACATTATCCTTATGAGTCCTGAATGTTTTCTTGTTAGTTTGAGCATTAAACTTTAACTTGTAATTTTACCTAACTCTTTTGTTTTGAACCTGGAACTTTACGGGACAGTAGTGACTCTTAGTATTCTCACTTAAAGTGTACATTATCTTTCTCTGTTCCGTAACATAAATTTGGCGACCTCTTATCAGGATATTAAGGATATTATCATAAGGATATTGCTCGATATTTTGTGGCTTGTTACTTATTCATGATGTCTACTATTACTACACTTGATGAAGCCAAAGATTTTTTGTCAAATGTGCAAACAGTGTGTGATGTAGAAAACAGAACAAAGAATGAACTTAAGCTTGTTGCTCAACAATTGGGAATTGCTGTTCGCTCTCATCATTCTAAAGATCAAATTGTTGACATGATTAATGAAAGCTTGTTTAATGTAACTCCTCCAAATGAGCAAACGCAGATTGAATTAGCTAAGTTACAGCTAGCCCTGCAGGAGGCCCGTGCTAAGGAGGCTGAGTTTCACGCACAAGTTGAACTTGCTAGGATTCAGGCAGACCATGAGTATCGCATGAAACAATGTGGAACTGGATCATCTAGCTCTGATGATTTTGATGTGGCTAAAAATGTTAAACTTGTCCCTCCTTTTAATGAATCTGATTTAACAAAGTATTTTCAGTTGTTTGGGAGGGTAGCTACAGGTTTTAATTGGCCCAAAAAGTATTGGCCAGTACTCCTTCAAACTGTTCTCACCGGTAAAGCTCAAGTAACTTATGCATCTTTGCCTCAGGATCAATCTGATAATTATGATGTAGTTAAGAGCTTGATTCTTAAGGCCTATGAGCTTGTTCCTGAAGCCTATAGAGTAAAATTTAGGACAACTTACAAGCAAGATAAGCAATCCCATGTTGAGTATGCAAAAATCAAAGAAGATCTGTTAGAGCAGTGGTTAAATTCTAAGAATGTGGATTCTGATTTTGGTAAATTTAAGCAGATGATTTTGCTGGAGGATTTCAAAAGGTGTATTTATAAAGATGTAAGCCTATATCTTGATGAGAAAAAGAATAGATAATTTGTCTGATGCTGCAGTTTTAGCTGATGAATATGTTCTCACTCACAAGAGATATTCTAAAGAAAAAGGGAAAGCTGAGAGTAAGTACGTTGCCTCTACTCAGAGTACAGGTAACAGGAAAGAGAATAAAGATGATGTTTCTCAGGAAGTAAATACCAGCTTCACCTCTAGATTTCAGAAAAGTAAATGTACTTATTGTAGTAAGCTTGGTCATACTACGGAGAAATGTTTCAGGAGACAGCGTGATGTGAACAAAAAGGAGTCTTTAAATATTCAGTCAATTGGTCTAGTGTCCACCCTTGAGAGTTCCCAGAATTCTTTAACTGAGTTAACTGAACCTGCTTTGAGGGGTAACTTAAATTCTCATGATGGAGCTCCTCTTTTGAGCAGTAACGTGGGTGACACTCTCAAGAGTTCATGTGCTAATTTCCTGTCTGATGGTTTTGTCAGTCCTCTGGACAGTAATGACAGGAAATCAGTTAAAATATATCGTGATACAGGTGCTTGCCAATCCCTTATGCTGACCAGTGTTCTAGGCTCTAATGTTAATTTCTCTGATGAAACTGTAATCTTACAAGGTGTAGGGAATAATTACTTCTCTGTCCCTCTGTGCAGAGTAAATTTAGAGTCTGGTTTTGTTAATGGTTCCGTTATGGTTGGGTTGGTTGAGACACTCCCAATGTCAGGTGTAACTTTCTTACTTGGAAATGATATTGGTGGAAGTCAAGTGTGTCCAGCTCCTCAGTTGTCTAGTGAGCCAGTGGCTGCGTCCCAGGATTGTGATGTCCCTGATGTGTTCCCTGCATGTGCTGTCACTAGGGCTAAGTCTAAAGTTACTGGTGATTTAGAGGATAATGATGATGATGATGTTATCCTAGCTGACACTTTTCTTGCTAATTTGGACCACTCACCAGATGAGGCAGTACCCCGTAGGGTTGATAATTTGTCTCGTCAAGAGTTGGTTGAGTTGCAGGTTGCTGACCCTGAGTTGAAAGGTCTAACTAACTCTGCTTACAGTGAAGAAGAGTCAGCCGGTGCTTCTACTTGTTATTATGTAAAGTCAGGAGTACTTATGAGGAAGTGGAGACCCCCAACAGCATCAGCCGACTGTGAATGGGAGGTTGTACATCAAGTTGTCATCCCTCGTGTTTGTAGGCAGGATATCATTCGAGTGGCTCATGATACCAGTTTGGCAGGACACCTTGGAGTGAGGAAGACTGTGGCACGCATTTTGAAACACTTCTACTGGCCAGGTATCTTCAGGGATGTTTCCTGGTATTGTAAGTCTTGTCACACCTGTCAAGTTGTGGGGAAGTGTAATCAGACCGAAAAGGTTGCACCTCTAGTTCCCATTCCTCCTTTTGATGCGCCTTTCACCCGTGTGTTGGTGGATATTGTGGGCCCTCTTCCTAAGACTTCTTCAGGATTTTCTTATGTGTTGACCATGATTGATATGGCTACTCGTTATCCTGAAGCCATTCCACTTAGAAATATCTCAGCAAAGAACGTAGTTAAGGAAATGCTAGGGTTCTTCACAAAGTTTGGTCTGCCCAAGGAGGTACAGTCAGACCGGGGAAGTAATTTCATGTCAAACGTTTTCAAGCAGTCTCTGAAAGAGTTGGACATCACCTAGATCAAGTCTTCAGCTTACCATCCCCAGACCCAAGGAGCGTTGGAGAGATATCATCAAATACTCAAATCGATGCTCAAGAAATACTGTTTGGAACATCAGAAAGACTGGGATAAAGGTCTTCCATTCGTTGTGTTTGCTGCAAGAGAATCCCCAAATGAATCACTGGGCTTCTCACCTTTTGAACTACTGTTTGGCCATGAAGTAAGAGGACCCCTTAAGCTACTCAAGGAATGCTGGCTGTCGGAGGAAGATGACGTCAACCTGCTGGAGTATGTGATGAAGTTCAAAGAACGGCTGTCCACTGCTTTACAGCTGGCGAGAGAGAATTTAGGAGCTGCTCAGGAGAAGATGAAGACTTGGTATGATAAGAAGTCCAGGTTACGCCACTTTCAGCCAGGAGATCAGGTTTTGATTCTGCTACCAGTTCATGGGCAACCTCTTCAAGCCAAGTTTAGTGGCCCTTATTTCGTGGAGAAGAAACTCAGTGATGTCAACTATGTCATCGCCACACCAGATCGTAGAAAGAGCAAGCAACTATGTCACATCAACATGCTAAAGTTATATCACAGGCGGGACGAAAATAATCCAGTCTGCACTGTAGCTGTTCCACCCGAGTCTACAAGTGAAGTTCTCCCATGCAGCATGAGCCTGAGTGATAGTTTGGGGAAGAATCCTGATATCATGAACGATCTCCAGACTAAGCTTTCTCATCTACCTCCCAAGGAAAGGCAGGAGTTTTCGGCATTACTGCAGGAGTACCCGCAAGTGTTCCGTGCCACTCCAGGAAGAACCACTGTGTTGATGCATGATGTCGATGTTGGAGACGCAAAGCCAATTAAATTCCCTCCTTACCGTGTGAACCCAGTGAAAGTTCCTCTCATCCAGAAGGAGCTTGGCTACCTGTTGAACCACAAGATGATTGAGCCCTGTCAGAGCGAGTGGAGTTCTCCTGTCACTCTAGTCCCTAAGCCAGGTGGGTCACAGAGGCTTTGCATCGACTACAGACGTGTTAATCAGATCACCAAAACAGACACTTACCCTCTCCCTCGTGTGGAAGATTGCATAGACAAGATCGGAAAGGCTAGGTACATAAGTAAGTTTGATTTGTTAAAGGGATACTGGCAAGTACCTATGACTGAACGTGCTAGGGAGATCTCATGTTTTGTAACATTAGGAAAGGCATTTGCATGTTCTGTAATGCCATATACAGATTGTTTTAGAGTAATAAGAAATTTCCTTTGTAAATTTCTTTTTTCTTTGTGGGGAGGTGTTACATAGCCTATGATTTCATCACCCTTTGTGTAATTTTAAGGCACAGTATGCTGCATGTTTGATCACGAGCGTGTTCTGCCTCAGTCCCCCCCTTCTACCGTTATAGTAGAGTAAGTCATTCTCTCTGTTATTCAGAGCGGGATTGTCAACTCTCTGTCCCCATGGCTTCATTTGCGCGTCCTTCTTACAAGTTGTATCAAGCTCTGCTGGCCCCTATATAATGAGCTCAGTCTCTGCATCATTGCCACTTAGATCTGCTCCTCATTTTGTTCACATCTCTGTCCTCCCCTGTACAGATATTATTATTGTGAGTGCTCAAGAAATCTCCGAACATCTAGCAGCTGTGTGTAATTTGAGTATGAGTGTTATTGCATTTTTTCTTGTACTGTCAAGCATAGGGTTGATTTTTGGGCCTAGTGAGGTTTTTGATTAATGTTGGGTTTTGTGTCAGTCATTTTTGATAATAGTTTGTATCTGTAATAATTTATCTGGCATTCACTGAGTATTATCTGGTATCTCATTTTATCAGGGCTGACTTAGATAAATTTACTCTTGCTAATTTCGTGTTAATAGAGGCTATTGCAGTTAACCATATATTTAACCTGTTTATTTGCCATTACATTATCCTTATGAGTCCTGAATGTTTTCTTGTTAGTTTGAGCATTAAACTTTAACTTGTAATTTTACCTAACTCTTTTGTTTTGAACCTGGAACTTTACGGGACAGTAGTGACTCTTAGTATTCTCACTTAAAGTGTACATTATCTTTCTCTGTTCCGTAACAATATATATATATATATATATATATATATATATATATATATATATATATATATATATATATATATATATATATATTCGTTAACTCATTGTTATTGTATTATGGATAGTTGTGTAAGTGATAAAGTGCTAACTAATACAACTTTGGTTAGAATAAATACTGAACTCACTAAAATAGTTGCGAAGATACAGTGGTTGTGTGAGGTGTGGCGAGAGAGATGTTGATGTTCAGGATTGTTGACCCAACTCAACATATCAGAATCGCTTGGTCATCATTGCCTTTCTTCGTGGAGGTGGAGGAGAATGGTTGAGGAGAATGGTGGAGAAAGGTGGGGATGAGTGGTGGCTGGGTGGTGTAGGTGGTGAAGATATGGTTGGGGATGTGGGTAAGATGAGCTGAGCTTATCTCAGCCCTGGCACGTCAAAACAAGGCTCTCACTGCAGGTCGCTTCTTTCCTTCCGTAATCTTTCCTCTTCTTCTTCCTTCTTACTTTATTCTTCCTTCTTTACTTTACTCTCATATTTCTATATCTTTTTTTTTCAGGTTGTGTCCCCCCCGCCACAGGGGGGGACACAACCTGGCCGCACTATGGGGTGGTGCTACTACTCTGCGGCCAGGTTGTGTTAGGAAGAATACTGCCACCGTATTCCCTGCGTGTCGTAAAAGGCGACTAAAAGGGGCGAGGTGAGGGGACTAGGGACCCCCTCCTCTGTTTTTTAGTTCCTAAAAAGAGACAGGCCAGAGAAAGGGACGGGGGATGGAGTTATCCCCGTACCCTGAAGATTGGGTCTATGAATGTGCGTGGATGTAGTACAATTGAGGCTAAAAGGGAGGAGATTGGGAGAATGTTTGTGAGAAGAAAGTTGGATGTGTTAGCTTTGAGTGAAACGAAGATGAAAGGGAAGGGGGAATCTATGTTTGGAAGTGTGAATGGAAGATTGTCAGGTGTTGATAGAGGAAGGGCAAGAGAAGGTGTGGCCTTGTTAGTGAGTCCGGAAGTACAGCAGTGTGTGATTGAATGGAAGGAGGTGTCATCGAGACTGATGTGGGTGAAAGCGAAATTTGAACGTGAGTTGTGGGTGTTTGTGAGTGCATATGGGCCTGGTAGTGAAAGGGATGAACAAGAGAGAGAGTCTTTCTGGAATGATGTTGATGAGTGTCTGCAGAGTTTTGGAGCGAATGTGAATGTGGTAATGATGGGAGATCTGAATGCTAGAGTGGGAAATGTAGCAGTTGAAGGCGTAATTGGTATGCATGCTGTGCCTGGAAGAAATGAAAATGGGGAACGAATGATAGCGATGTGTGTTGAGCGAGAGATGGTGATTGGGAATACGCTGTTTGAGAAGAAAGATATTTATAAGTATACATGGGTGAGACAGGAGGGTGGAAGGGTTGTTGATAGAGCTTTGATGGACTATGTGGTTGTGTCTAGGAATGTAATAGGAACATTGTTGGATGTGAGCGTTCTGAGAGGGGAGGGTGGAGGTATGTCTGACCACTACCTGGTGGAGGGAAAGTTAAGAGTAGGTAAGAGATGGGTGAGAGCTAGGAGGGTTAGGTGTGGCAGGGAGGTTTTGAAAGTGAGTGAGTTGGATAAAAGAGAGAAAAAGATAGAGTATCAGGAGAAATTGAAAGATGAGTGGAACGCAGTGAAAGATCGGGAAAATGGCAGCGTGGAGGAGGAATGGCAGTTGTTTAAGAGTGCTGTGGTGGGGCATGCAGAAGAGGTGTGTGGTGTGAGACGTGTGGGTGGTGGTGTAAGAAAAGGAAGTGAATGGTGGTGCGAGGAAGTAAGTATGGCTGTGGCTGAGAAGAGACGTGCATATGAAGTGTGGCTGCAGAGGAAGGATGAGATGTCATATGAAAGGTATAAGGAAAAGAGGAATAGAGCGAGAAGGGCTGTGCGTGATGCTAAAGTGGCAGCAGATGAGAGGTGGGGTAGGTGGCTGACAGAGAATTTTCAACAGAATAAGAAAATGTTTTGGAAGGAGGTGAAAAGGGTGCGAAAGGGAGAGTCTGGGAAGGAAGAACGAGTAAAAGCAGAGGATGGAAGGATGTTAATTGAGATGGATGCAGTAAGGAAGAGATGGGCAGAGTATTTTGAAAGATTGTTAAATGTAGAGGAGGAAAGGGTGGCTGAGATTGTGGCAGATAGAAGGGTGCAAGGAATAAATGTGTTGGGAGAGTTAAATGAGTCTTTGATCACGAAGGAGGAAGTGGAGAAGGCAGTAAAGGAGATGAAAACAGGGAAAGCTGCAGGTATGGATAGGTGTGCTGTGCAATGCCTGAAGGGTGGTGGAGTGACTATTGTTGACTGGTTAGTGAGATTATTGAATGTGTGCTTTGAGAAAGGTATGGTGCCAATTGACTGGGCAAGTGCTTGTGTGGTCCCGTTGTATAAAGGCAAGGGTGATAAGTATGAATGTACTAGCTTTAGGGGTATAAGTCTGTTGAGTGTTGTAGGTAAAGTGTATGGTAGAGTGTTAATTATGAGAGTTAGAGAGGGTACAGAGGGAGTGATTAGTGATGAGCAGTGTGGCTTTAGGAGAGGGAGGGGATGCGTTGATCAGGTGTTTGCTGTGAGACAAGTGTGTGAAAAGTATTTAGCGAAAGGCAAGGATGTGTTTTGGGCATTTATGGATTTAGAGAAAGCGTATGATAGAATTGATAGGGAGGCTTTGTGGACTGTTTTAAGATTGTATGGACTTGATGGTAGGTTACTAAAAGGGGTGAAAAGTTTTTATGTAAATAGTAGAGCGTGTGTAAGAGTGGGAAATGCTGTGAGTGATCGGTTTCCCGTGAGAGTGGGGCTGCGACAGAGATGTGTGATGTCGCCTTGGTTGTTTAATATTTACATGGATGGTGTTGTAAGGGAGGTGAATGCAAGAGTTTTAGGTGGTCTGAGTCTGGTAAATGTTGATGGAGGAGAGTGGAATCTGAAGCAGCTGCTGTTTGCAGATGATACTGCACTAGTGACTGATTCAGAGGAGAGATTGAGACAATTGGTAGAGGAGTTTGGAAGGGTGTGTGAAAGGAGGAAATTGAAAGTAAATGAGAATAAGAGTAAAGTGATGAAGTGTACGAGGTTGATAGATGGTAGGGGGATGAATATAGTTTTGAATGGTGAGTTGCTTGAGGAGGTAGATTGTTTTAAATATCTAGGGTCACATGTTGCTGTGGATGGAAGAAGAGATGTAGAAGTGAAGTTTAGAATAAATGAAGTAGGAAAGGTGCTGGGAGGAATGAAAAAAGTGTTTAAATGTCGTTCGCATAGAATGGATGTAAAGAGAAGGCTGTATGAGGGTGTTGTGGTACCGACTGCGTTATATGGAGCTGAAACATGGAATATGGGTGTAGCAGAGAGGAAAAGTTTGAATGTAATGGAAATGAGATGTCTGAGGAGTATGTGTGGAGTGACGCTTATGGATCGAGTGCGAAATGATGAAGTGCGAAGGAGAACTGGAGTTGTTCGGGAGATGGCTGGTAGAGTTGAGCAGAGGGTGTTGCAATGGTTTGGGCATATGGAGAGAATGGATAATGAGCGATTGGTGAAAAAGATAACTAGATCTGATGTGAGAGGTGTAAGACTGAGAGGAAGACCACGAATAGGATGGATGGACAGTGTGAAGAGAGCGCTGGATGCGAGAGGGATGTCTGTTGAGCAAGGAAGAGTGGCTGTGCGTGACAGAAATAAATGGAGAGAAATTGTGAATAAATAAGTGATGACGCAGCCCTGAGGGGATATTCTCCCGCATTTGGTCTGATCAGCTAGTCAGGTCAGGTGCGGGTAAGGGGATGGGTCTGTTATGATGTGGCAGGGGTAAACCAGTTCTGCTGTCGGGCCCTGCTGTGGATGTCACTGCTTGCATTGCGCAGTTGACCCTTGTGCGGTGTGATGCGGTGAGGATCTGTCCGTTCTCCCCTTTGGGGCTAAGATGCGAATGAATGTGTTTGAATGGATGAGTAAATGGAGAGTGAGTCGTCCTGTTTCGGCTACCTCCCTTTCCTTGGGGGAAGCAGCCTAGGTATATAGATAGATAGATAGATAATTAACTTGTAGGCTTGTAGAGTTGTCTTGTAGAGCTTGCTTGTAGTTCGTGGAGCTTGTTTTTCCTCACTTGTAACTCGTTTCTTCTGACTGTTTACTAGCTTGTGGTTACTTGTAAATCGTCGAGTCGCGTCCATGATATGTAGTGCGGATTGATGATTGTCGCTTGTAGGCGTGGCCTATTTCGAGGCAGTCGTAGTTATTTGTAGTAGTCTTTTTGTTTGTTTGTTTGTTTGTTTTGTTTGTTTTTTACCGCTCTTTTTTTTACCGTTGTAACAGTTCATGAGAGTCCACTGCTGCATATAAACTCGATAGTCGTAGGATGATTTTAATGGGTTCATTTTTGCCGCTTCCACAAATATCGATAGCACGCAGTTTATCGTTGTTATCGTTTCTCGTAAATCGTGGAGTTGTGGTTGAGGTGGTTAGGAGCGGTATGGAGCGAAGTTAAGATGGAATGATGCTCCGCCAGCTCTTGCTCCCTGCTTAATTTTTTAATTGTTTGTTTGTTTCTTGTTACTTATGATTGCGTGAAGACGCCATTATTATTATTTTTTTTTATGTGCTCGGCCCTGGGCATAGGCTTCACAGCCTGCTCTCCAGGCCCAGTAATCCTCCTACATTCCACACACCTCTGCATGTCACCACTACGGCTCTAACACCCACCGTCCATATTGAATACATGCTAGGGCTGTCTCCTACAGGACTGGCGTATTGGTATTAGCGGGGGTATATTTACGACATGCCAATATCGATGATGTCGCCGTAGATAGACGCAGAGAGATGGGGGGTTGGTTATAATTGTAGATCGTCGAAGCACCGCCAGTATAAAGTCGTGAGGCGTCGTATGGCTCAAACTTGCCGCTGCCACCAATATCGATGAAGGCAGCCGAGGAGTTTGATTATATGGAGAGACTGTAGGTGTATTATAGATTAATGGCTTCCCCTCTATCACCAGTGGAGTGTAACATGGGCCGCTGCTAGTAAAATGGTGCGTCATTGAGTAGAGTGAATAGGTAGGCCCCTCTTTTTCACCTTCCCCAGCTGTGTATCGTAAGCAAGGTGAGTTATAGAGAACTCTTGAGTTACAATTTATTGTACATAGTTGTATAGAAATGTGACTGACAGTGTAACGTAGCGTGACGGCAAACCTCCTAGCTGACCCTCTCTCCTGCCTTCTGTCCTTGATCGTACTCTCGGGGTCTCTCTGATCATGCCCTCCGAAATCTGAGAATATATAAGGCTCGGTGGGGATGTAGTGTCCTCCACCACCTCTTGCTGCCGGAGACTTCCCGCCCCTACCAACGGCCCAGCCTCTCACTCTTCCCGCCACCACCCCTGCGAAAGCCGTGACCCCTCCCCCTTAGCCCTCTCCCTCAACCACCCAACCTAGTACCAGCATGTCAGTGATTGCCTTCCAGCCGGGAGAGCTAAAGACCATCCTGAAAGAAATGGCCAATCAAATGATAGAGGGCATGGCAATGATTCTCGGGAAGGACCTGAATCCCGCTCCTCTTGCAGCAATAGCAGACTGCATTGGGAACCAGATCATCAAGAGCAACCGCGAGCCCTGCACTCAAGCTGCAACGCCTCCTGACCCCAACTCTCAACCACCCACAACCTGCCCTCAGCCTCGCAACCTCCCTCAGACAACCCACGACACCAAGCTCCCACAGGCCGTGTCAGGAGAGGAGGCAGCAGAGCCTGCCCTCCCCCCCCTCCCACAGGAATCAGACCAACTGCTCCCACCATCAACAACCGACCAGTCCCCTGCCTCAGAGTCTTGCGGTGGAACTGCCTTGGAGCAAGAAACAAACTTGCCCACCTCCAAGAAATAGCTGCAAAGGAAGACATTCACATAATTCTCCTTCAGGAGCCACTTCTCCCCCAGGACTACACTGTAAGACTCAGAGGCTTCAAGGGCCACTCTCTCCCCCAGATCCCGGGTCCCACTCGGGATTGCGCCATCTTTTTTGAGAAGCCACATCCTTCACGCTCCCCTTCACCCACCCATTTTCTGCGAGGATGGTGTTGAGGTGCAGGGTGTAACCCTGCAGCTCGGCACCTCCCTCCTGCATGTCTACAACATCTACCGAAGCCACGAGGGCACCCTCAATCTTGGGGAGATTTTTGCCCTTGCCTCTACTGAACCCACGTACATAGGAGGTGATTTTAACATGAGCCATCCTATCCTCTCCTCGCCCCTCCCAGCCAATGAAGCCGGGAGACACCTCGCCGACGTCCTCGAAAAAATACCAGGCGTGTCTTTGTTGAATGACCCCTCCAAGCCCACGCACATTCAGGGTGGCCGACTGAACCTCACATTGGTCTCTTTATCTCTCGCCAGCGACTCTACGTGGTCCCTGCACCCGTTCCTCGCTAGCGACCACTACGGCATAGTGACGGAACTGCAGGTTGCAGTGCCCTCACCCCCGCCGCCCCCCCCACCTCGCTGGAATCTGCGTAGAGCTCGCTGGCCTGAGTATGCCGAGATAATCGAGGCCCAACTCGATGGATACATGCCCCCTCTTTCCCTTGATGACGACGCCGAGAACGTCGCTCATGCCCTCAGGTGTGCTGCCGCAGAAAGTATTCCCCTCTCCAAGCCTCCATGCTCTCTCGTCAAAGACCACTGGTTCTATGACAAGAGAGTCCGTGAGCTCAACCACCGCCTCAACTCGGCTCACAAGGCTCACAGGAGAGGACCCATTGACATCACCAGGCAATACTTAGCTGCAGTGGTACGCCACACCTCACAAGAAAAGCGACGTCTAAAGGACGAGTCTTGGATAAGATGGTGCAGATCCCTCAATTCACACTCCTCGCTGAAGATGTGGACGAGGATCAGACACATTTCCCACAACAAGCCACCTAACCCTCCCTCTCACCCCGACCCTGCAGGAGAGGCGAACCACCTCGCTGTCCTCTTTGCCAAAAGAACCTCTCCCACCAACCTTCCTCAGACCATCAGGGACATGCAGGCATGCTTGGGTGGGCTCAGAAGGACATCCATCGAGGCCACCAGCTCCCGTCCTGATGACACAGACCACCCTTTCATGCTGGGGGAACTTGATCGAGCTCTCCTCGGCAGAGGGGACACCGCACCCGGTTCGGATGGCATTACCTACTCTCTCTTGCAGGGTCGGGGCCCTGGGGGAAAAATGCCCTACTTGATTTATACAATCGGACTTGGGAAGAAGGAAGGCTTCCCAAATCGTGGAAGACGGCGGTTATCCACCCCATACCAAAACCAAAAGACCCTACCACTATGAGACCCTTCTCGTTTCTCAGCTGTATCGCCAAAACGGCTGATAGGCTAGTCCATTCTCGCCTCGCTTGGAGGCTGGGCCTGTTGCACTCGAGGCTCTTTGCCTACACCCAAGGCAGGGGCGCCTCACAGTGCCTTGCCTCATTTCTGGGCGAGCTGAGAAGTGGCAGAGGCACCGCCGTTTTTCTCGATTTGGAGAAAGCCTTTGAGTTAGCCAACCCTGAAGCCATACTTGCCACTCTTGCCGAGAAAGGGGTCAGTGGCAGACTCCTCTCCTGGATCAAAAACTTTTTCACTGAGCGAGCTGCATGTGTATGCTTTCAGGGTCAGCTATCCCCTTCCTACCCTCACACCAATGGCACTCCTCAAGGAAGTGTACTCAGTCCTCTCTTGTTCAACACTTTAATGGACAGCCTGCTGTTGATAGACTTCGGACCTAGAATTACACTGCTCTGTTATGCAGATGACCTGGTGCTAGTCCTCTCCCGTAGGATGACTCACAACCAAGCCATGTGCGCCCTAACCCGCCTCCAAGATAGATGTTGTGAACTTGGTCTTAAGATCAACCTCGAGAAGATGAAGTACATGCACTTTGGCATGCGCCCCCCTGAACGCCCTCTCCTTCTCGGAGGACATCGGTTGGACCTTGTTCATAGTCATCAATACTTGGGAGTGTGGTTTGACAGAAACCTGTCCTTTGCCACCCACATTCGTTATTGCGAGAGAGAGCTGCCCCCAGGATCAATGCACTCAGAGCGCTCTCCAGCAGCACTCTGGGAGCATCGAGTCACGTCCTCCGGACCTTCTACATTCATGCCATCCGCTCCCTTGTCGACTGTGGTGCCATCTGCCTTGTAGGGCTCTCTGGTGCCCAAGTTCGTTCACTTGAGACCCTCCAGAGCAGGGCACTACTTGTCATCCTGGGAGCCCCACAGAGGACACGGCTCGAAAACCTCAGACTCAAAAGCGTCTTTCCATCCCTCCAACACAGGATTTGGAGTCTATCGATGGCAACAGCTGCGCAGCTCTGCCTGCACAGACCCTGACTGCCTGTCTCAGGCTGTCTTGCTCGGGCCACTGCAAGACCACCCAACCCGCACCCAAGAAAGGACTGGGTACACCTCCTCACCAATATCATTCACAATCTGGGCCTCTCCCATGCCTTCAATGAAGGTCCAGACCTCCGCCACGAGGCCTACTCCCCCCTCACCCTGGCGGCCCCCCATTATCCAGAGCATCACTCCCACATCTGACAGTCCCAGAGCTTCCCATCCAGCTCTCCTCCGACAAGATGCCATCATGAGGATCTCCTCCCTCCGGACTCCTAACACTCGGGAGTACTACACTGATGGATCTGTCTCACATGACGGATCTGCAGGTGCTGCATTTGTCAGCAAAGATCATGTCGAGACCTGGCGACTCCCCACGGGAGCCACCACGTATAAGACAGAGCTCGTCGCTATTCTTGGTGCCCTCCGACATGCGTTACCGCTCCAACAATCGCGTATCGTCATCCATACAGATTCACTCTCGTCCATACTAGGTCTCCGAACATGTCACTTCGCAGACAATGTGAACCTGTTGACCACAATTCATGCTGTGGCCAATTCCATCTTTCGCCATGGAGGTGAGATCCTTCTGCATTGGCTGCCTAGCCATGTTGGAATTTCAGGTAATGAACGTGCTGACTCCGCAGCCAAATCTGGGAACACCCTACTGCAGGCCACATTCCCCCTCATGCCCAGCCTCTCCCAAATAAAGCGAGCGGCAAGACAACGAGTGCACGAGCTCACCATTACAGAACACGAAGACCTCATAGCTGAGGGCTCGTACTCCGCCACCTGGCTCGCCAGAGCCACTGCATACAGGTCACTTACACCTCCAACACTCGCGCCTCATTCATTTGTCGCCCACCTCCACCAACTCCGACTTGGCTACCGATGCTACTCACAAGTTACCCGCATCAACCCCACACCTTGTTCACACTGCCACCTACTCGATGAGTGGCCTTACTGCACTCCATTTTCGACTGCCCTGCCACTGCCACTCTCCACTCAGCCATCAGTGGCAGTCTCACCAGACACATCTCTCGTGCCTTCACTGCAACAGAAATCATCCAACTCTCTCCTTCTTTACTTCTCCACTTAGTTTCCACCTACACCTCCACCTTATTAGCGACCTTTCCCCTGTGCATTAAGGGCCTCCACCCACCTCTTTTTCCAGTTCATACAACGCTCATCTCTCTGACGGGCTTCTTCTGCCAGTGTCCACCCTTCAGTCGAAGGTGGACGAATCTACATCATCATCATCATGTAGTGTCTGGTAGATTTCCATGGTTAGTTTCCATGAAGTCAGATAATTGACTCAGTCTGGTTAACCTGCTCGTATCATGATATACTTGCTTCGTCTGGACTAAAAAGAGATCGTTTGAGATACGTCATTTGTTAAGACTGTCTTGATGGTGTGGGACGACAGGGTTGTGGATATACATCATGTGGATTGCATTTCTAGTGAGAAGCTGTGTATATCTCCAGCAGTCACTATATCCTGCACATTGTGATATGAGATATACACTAATGCCTATGATGCCTACATGTGTGTGTAAGGTAACAGGACATCAGTGAGGCTAATTGTAATGGATTCATTATATTGTTTAATTACGTTTAATACGACAGAATGGCAGTAACTCTCTCTCTCTCTCTCTCTCTCTCTTAGTGAGGCTAATTGTAATGGATTCATTATATGTTTAATTACGTTTAATATGGCAAAATGGCAGAAACTCTCTCTCTCTCTCTCTCTCTCTCTCTCTCTCTCTCTCTCTCTCTGTTGTGCTTTGGCCTGTCTCTTGTGAAAACCTCTCCTTGGGTCTTGATGTGTGTCCACCTCCCTCCTCAGCTAGGTAAACTCTCGTTGTACAACACCCAAAGGGAAGTTCGTATGAAATTACATGTAAGTAGTTCCCTTAATTCTAACCCCATATTTTTTTTTATCTCACCTTTATCATCCACTTAGTTATTTCTTGTCCCTTCAATAGTTCATTAAATAATGTCAACACGTCCTCAAGACAGTTCCCTTTCCCTATTGTGAAAAGTTCTACAGTGATTGATTTCTTTAACTCGTTAGGCCAGATGTCAAGCGCTTCGCGTGCCTGACTAACTAAAACATTCAGAATCTTGAAGGTGTAATACCGGTAGTCATCAGTGAGCCTTGAAGGACTTCAAACAACAGAACGCAGCCCTGAGGCCTGAGTTAGCCAAGATGAAAGATAACCCACAAAGTACGACCCGAGTTGACCACACATTTCAACTACTTCATAATAAAAGTAAATCTAAACAATCACACACACACACACACACACACACACACACACACACACACACACACACACACACACACACACACACACACAAATGCCCGGAATTCCTGCAGGAAACAGGTTTTCTGTTCTTGAAGAAAGTAAAAGAGCTCAGGCAATTAGACTGTATGGAAGCATGTAAAGAATAAAGCGGGTAAATATGATAAAGGATAAAGTAGAGAGGCTTCACCTGTATATAAAATTCAGTGCAAAGAAAAGTACCACACTGGTGCTGACTGACTCTAAGGGGTCAAGGCTCTGCCTTTTCATCAGACAATAGCGGGAAGATCGGATGAGTAAAGATTATACTTGGGAGTATGATAGACATGATCACTAAGGACAATTACAGTGCACCAGTTAGCAAAGATACATGACTTGTTGTGAATGTAGGTACAAATGATCTCCTTGACGGAGGTAACGTTTCCACAAGAAATATCCTAATGAAATAAGAATCTATCCTTAAAGCGATGAGACCTAAAACAGGTAAAAACAAAGTAAATGATATGCTGCCTTGTCTGCATTCCGACCCATTTTGTAAAAACAGAGCAGTAGAAACAATTGGAGCTCTTAAGGAAATGTGTGAGACATAACACTATGTTCATTGATACGGGGGACAAATTTGTTGCCAAACTCAGTCTCTTTCGACAAGATGCCATCCATTTATCCAACAAAGGAATAACTGAAATGAGTAAATTATTGAATGCAGCAGTGCATTTAATTCACGAGGATACCGTACGTGAAATAATGTTTCACCTCCCTTTCCCATCTCACCGCCCCTAATCCTCCAGCTTGTAAGTGCCCAGCCACCTCCCCCTCCCCCTTCATCAGTCACGCCTGGACAGGGAAACTAAATTTATTCCCTCCTTCACAGGGGAATGTTGATGTATCTAGCTTAGCTGCACAGCAAAAGCCAACTGCATTGCAAAATTCCACACAGCAAAAGCCAACCGCATTGCAAAATTCAATTAAAATACTATAATTCAATGCACGTAACTTAAGAAATAACTTTAATAGACATAAGTGCTTCTCGAGTAATGAAGAATTCCATATAATAGCAGTAACAAAAACGAATCATGATGTAGGTAACAGGGATTTACTATCAGAATATCAGTTACACTCGTATAAATTTTATTACCTCCACCAACGATGTTGGAGCAGGTTATGTATTCATCAATGGTTGTATGTTTGTTTGTCCAAACGATATCTTCAAAAGTTCTCACTGAATTTCAACAAAATGCGATGAAAGGCTGGGCTATGGCCCAAAAAAGAAATTATTAGATTTTGGGGGGGATCTGCGTCGGATCCGGAGTATCCCGCACGGTATCTCCAAAAGTTCTCATTGGTAGGGTGGGTCATGGGCCAAGAAAGATTTTATTAAATTTATGGGTGGATCCGGATCCGGATCCTATGTATCCCGCCAAACATCTCCAAAATTTCTCCATTCATTTCAGTAAAATTTTTTGGAACAGTGAACCAAAGGTCAAGGAACAATTGATTAGATTTGGGGGCGGATCCGGATGCTATGTATTCCACACAGTATCTCCACGGATCCGGATCCGGCCTTTTAATGGCAACGGTATTGTTGGAGGTATGCGCTCCCTGAATGCTTTCTAGTATAACTGTTGCAACAATGAACTTCTAGGAGGTGGTGTCGGACTATATATTAAATCCCACTGAAACCTTAAGAGATTCCCCTGATTAATAAAGGCACCGAAATTGTAGAGGAAGATATGGTTATGCAATACCTAAATGGGAATGAAACGTTTATAAATGGCTACTTTAACTTTCCAACAATTACCTGGAATATAGTTACCGAGGGAAATTACGGTGACAGGAGGATGACGGATTTTACTGAAAATAACATTTTTACATCAGTGTCTCACGGCACCGACAAGAAAGGATAATGTCTTAGGTCTTGTCATTACTACAAACGCAGATATGATATCAAACCTGACTGTTGGTGAACACTTAGCTTCAGGCCATCATAATCTCATAAGGTTTATCATGAACATTTCACATAATGTACATAAAAGTAAAGCAAAGGTCCCGGAGTATAAAAACGCCGATATGAGGGCCTTAAAAACGTCTATAGTTCAATATTTGAACTTCAAAAAAGAAAAGTCTCCCTTGATATGCTGAATTGACATCACGTTTATGTTCGAAGTGGCCTGTGTTATGACGACAAAAATGTTTGTAATGTCATTGCATATTCTGAGTAGTAAATATTGGGTCATGCAGTTGTTTCTACGCTTTGCAGGTACAGGTACATAGTGTTTATTAATCATGTCGCCATATTTGTTGTTGGCGAGCGAACGGCAGGAGGGAGCGTGATCAGCTGATAGTTTGTTGTACAGGCGATCATTTGTCGAAGATCAACCCAGCCGAGTTGGTCAGTCAGTCAGAATATTTGACTTATTTCTCGCGAAATCACGGCTCAGATAATAAATACCAGTGAATCAGCTGATTTATCTAGTTGATTTATTCTTGCTACAGCCAAACGATTTTATCCAAGACAGTTTGCAGTGATGGCGTTGATGAAAGCTTTACCCTTTTTACTTTAACCTGACCCAAAATTAATATCTCTCTACCTTGCAAGCTGAATTGCAACTACGAATTAATATAGGAAATAGTGCTTGCCACAAAGACGTGCTGTGGAAGGAATGGAGAGATATAATACCGTCTTTTTCTCCAAACGAACTGTGTGAAATAACCTCCACATATGATCATCATTTCCGAACTATGGTGCAAAGAGTACAGGTCCGACTAACTCACTTCCCCGGGAAGTGAGTTAGTCGGACCTGTACTCTTTGCACAGCCACTAAAGAAATCATAGACCCAAGAGATGATAAAACATTTCAAGCTGTGTAAGCATCTGGTGATTCGAAGTTGGTCCTGTAATGTTTGAGATTTTACAGTCAGCAAGAATGAAATGAATGCACGTCATCTGGTTAAAAATGTTGAATTTAAAGCAATGTTAACCCCTAGACTTAATTTCCGTATTTATATTTATTCCTGCTAAATACCAGACGTTTTATTCAGCTCAAGGGAGATGTTATAGTTATGGGGTTAACGGAGGTCATGTCTCTCACATCTATTTCGTAAAGTCTTTTCTAAGATAAATGCAATCGTCTGGAATTTGATCTATGTCATGCCGTCCTATTTCGCCCATTAGGAGCGTTCGGGCCCGGGACTAAGCTGCTCAGTCCTGCCATTTCAGGCAGGGATGACCAGTGTCTCGTCCCTGTGTGATATTATGTGACCAATAAACCTCAACCAACCCTCAGATGTAAGCCCTTATTGCCGCATCCGTCCGGTTAGAGCGCCTTAACCCACAACACCACTCAGCGTAATAAACTGTTTCCTGGGCTACAGGAATCCATCTGACTTGACACTTAGTCAGGAGCCACAGTATGGTACCGTTAGTGTCGGCTACATCGACTGAATGGATAGTTGGCACGTACAAAGACTATAAAATAGATTTAGTTTTCTAAATCAGGAGGTTGTAGGTTGTACTACTACTACTACTACTACTATTAAATTACTATTATTGTTGTAATAATAATAATAATAATAATAATAATAATAATAATTATTATTATTATTATTATTATTATCATTACGGTTATTGTTGTTGCTATTGTTGTTTATTTTCAACTGTTTTACATTATCACGGACCGTGATCCAGGTAGCATAGGACATGTGGTAACGACTTTTTCAGCAAATTTATTGCGTATCACACCTTTATATTCTGGCACGTCACTGAAGCCAAACATGTGTATACCATTGACAGATAAATGCCATGAAATATAATGTCAACGCTTAACATGCGCTAAAAAAAAAAAAAAAAAAAAATCCCTAAAGAAAACATTACGAGGCTTACTATGCAACTCAAGGTATAGACCTACAATCACCGTTACGTACACAGACAAAATCTATAAAGTTATTTGCTTCTCAAACTTCGTATAGTAAGTCGATAATCACAAATTATTTTTGTCCATCGTTTCAGAATATATCTCTCTTATTGACTTTCAGAAACAAAAATGGTATCGCAGGTGAAGAAAAGTGTGTGTTGTAGTCACAATGAAGTATAAATTTAACAGACTGAAAAGGTTTGTGGGTGATCAGACGTGGTAAGTAGAAGGCCGTATCCTATGAAATAAGAAGCTTCGGTGTCTATCTTGGCGATGTGTTTTTGCATGTATGCCTTAATTAACATTACCTTGTGTTCCTCCAATATCTCTGTTTATTACTGTCTTGACTCTTGTGTGTTATTTATATGGCTTTATCACTGTCATAGTTTGCATCAGTAACATACAAGAGAATACCAGGATGCAATGTACTGAATTAATCGGTTAGAACTATTTTATTCGAAATCCCTCAAACCACTTACACTGCCACACTATGGTTTTTACCTTAGGGAAAACCTTATGTAGTGAAGAGAGTGAAACTCTCTCTCTCTCTCTCTCTCTCTCTCTCTCTCTCTCTCATTTAGAAAAGTCAGTGCTCTGGAATGTATAGTGATTTGTTGGCAGACTGGACGCTCAACCACGAGATTTATTGACTGTTCTGTGGCATATGTTTCTGACGGCATGGAAGGTTTCGTAGCACCTCTTCCTCCTTAGCGATTTTTGTTACATAGTCTACTTTTTAACACTGACATGCTTGGTGTTAATATCGTTTAATATTGGCACAGGAGATCCAATGTGCAGAGTAAATCGGAAAGGAAGATGTGCTGCAAAATCTCGAAAGGCGCTTAAAACTCCCCAGATGGTTATAAATACAGTTGCCTCTCCTCGACTCGTTTGGTGTGCAGGCAGCCTAATTTACCACTTAACAAATTATACCAGTTGCCTTAAATATTTCAACTTTGCTATACACCTTCACTTCGCTGACGTGATGGGGAGGGACGCCTTCATGTGGTGGCACCGATTTCACCAGGTTTTCTTCATCGTTATGCATCTATAACAATGTCGCTGCATCAGTAACACTTTGACCAACCAGTACTTAGGGTACCTCCAGTCTGTTAACCCTTCACTGCCACGGTGATTAACCCTATAGAGTCTCTGTCATCATGGACGCCGCTTAAGAGGAGTTCCAGAACTTAATTGATAAGGGAACTCTAATGTTTGGACTTGTAAGCTTTGGTACTATGAACTGGTAGATGAAGGGAGGTACGCAAGGTAGTGTACTCGCAAAATCCCTCGTGACGCAACTTTTGTTGCTGTTGTTGTTGCTAGAGATTGGATTAGCAACAACAACAATAACAGTTCCTAGTGGGCAAATGTCACATTTTTCACGTGGAAAAGATGTGGACTGGACATGTCTAAAAGATCTGGATATCTGATCTTTTTTGAGAGTTCGTTTCACGAGAATTTAAGCACGTGTTATAGACGTGTTGAAATTCATGAGTAATACACAGTAATATCTGGTGGAATAAATCACATACATGCAAATTAGGAAGGCTCTTTAGAAACCAAATGGATAAAAAAATATATACATTCACTCCCTAACTCGAACTAGTTCTTCCTATGCTGAATAAAAGTAATAATTTAACCAGTATAAATTGTCAAATTCATCATCAAAACATTGTTAGCTTATAAGTCGATTAACTCATACAGACTATAATTTATTCAGCTTGGGAAGAACTTGTGGGATCTAGGGATTGAATGTAAATTCCTTTTATCCATTTGATTTTTAGAAAGCCTTCCTAATTTAAGTCGTATAAACTTCTCTAATGACAGAGTAAATAAACTGTCAAGATGCATCATAATCATCAACGGGTTAATTTTCAATAATATGCAAACTATATAAATGTCCTGCAAGATTCATATACTGCACACAGTACTGTAATTACATCAGTATAGTTAAGGTATAGTTAATGGTGAACGGAACCCATGAAACTTGCTGTGACTATAAGGTGTAATACATCAATAGTCTGCACAAGATTGGACACTAATGAATATAGGTATGTTTTAACTTAGTACACAGAGTAGTTGTTTATTTTATATATTGTGTATTACAGAAAAATCAATCACATTGCTATCTTAAAGAGCTGATGAGGTGAAATATTCCACCTTCTGCAGAAGAGCTCTATGTGATAAAAAGAAAGTAATTAATCAGAGAAATTAATTAAGGCAACTAATTAGGGAAAAACAAAATGCCATAGGGGAACTTAACAGTATACTAAAGGTTAACAGGGAGATAGGACGGTAAGGATAGTAGACAACCAACAAGCATCAGCTCATTCAGCAGTGTGTTCGTTTCAGTAGCCAGATCCATTGCTACTCTTAGAGTACAAAAGAAAGTATAAAGACTACAAACAATTAATTAAAAACCCTGGGATCACTGTGAAAAACAAAACACTACTTAGGTGCTACCACCAAGAATAATAATGTACAGTGTAGGTTCTGTGTGACAAATGGAGAAGGTGTCCACCATCCTCTTAAGGACAGTGCTGGCTGTGTGGTATGTGCGGTTATATACATGTAGGAGAATTACAGTGTTAGTTTATCTGAAAGAATAAAACATAGATATTAGTTTCAAGACAACAATAAGTACAGTAAATTGGGAATTTTTTTTTTCTTAGTTCAGTCATAGTACAGTGGACTCGCACAGTATGCGAGTTCACAGTACACGAATCGCATAGTATGCGATTGACCAAAATAATACCCCAAAAACCTTCACTGCGCCAGTTTAGCCCACAATCCGCAAGGTAGAGGCAAGGAGTGGGCCAAAACCGCTATTTTCCCTGACTAAGTGACCCCCTCCCCACACAATGAGCCCATCACGACTTAGAGGCTCTCGGGGAAGGTGCTCAAGAGGAATCTACAGTATGATTACGCCAATAACGACTTCGACAATAACGTTTTCGGCAATAACGGTAAGTTAGAACAGAAACTCAGTTTCTTTAATAATGTTTGGATTCGCTTGAATGACAGTTATTTCGCGAATACCAAGTTGTTATACAGCAAATACGTCCATAACAAGATAAGGAATGAAGCAGACAAACAAGGAGAGATGAAGGAAATTGCCAAAAATGTGAGCAGTAGCGAGGAGATGGAAGATCCCTCACCACCTCCCCTGACTCGCTCGCCACCCCGACTCACCAGCCGCCTCCATCTCCACAGTCCCACCTGCTTCACCTGGCATACCTGCAACCCCCACCATAATGACTTGCTGCATTCTGGAAGAAATATAACATTTGACAGGCAGTAAATTTCTTCATCAAAGCCTGGAATAATACAACACTGGCAACTGTTAAACACGCGCGGCGTGGGGGGTGGTGCAGCAGGGGCACTCTAAATGTGTTGCCGTGCCTCAGAACCACTGTTATTTACATCCACCAGGGCTGTTGTCTACTGTTGTTAAGGTGACTGACCATATTTTTGTTATTGTAGCTGTATCTGCAGTATATGTCTGAAAAATTTTCCCTTTGTTATGTTTTTAAGAGTAAAAAAATGTCAAGGTATGAGGATTACTGCCATAAGATTATGTATTCACAGTGCGCAATTCCAAAGGGCGTGAGGACCAGGACTGCCCATCCACTCTTGTACTGTGCAAGCCCACTGTATTTTATTTTATTTCTTTTTTCAGTATTGGTAAGAAATAACCCTTTTTTGCATGATTTAGGGAACAATTTCCACAGCACACAAATCCTAAGGCCTTTAATTGGGTGAAGTCAAATTCGAAATAATATCCTTAAACTGGTATTATATATATATATATATATATATATATATATATATATATATATATATATATATATATATAAACACACACACAAATTTAATTTTTTCTCTGGGGGGAGGATTTACCCATATTTTGATTTTAATTGACAATACTTTCAACCGCAAATGATCACATACCCAAACCTGTCCTAACTCCCATTAAGGGGTTGAAGTCAAATACGAGTTGAAAACTGTAAAATCGAACAAATTATTTACCTTTTAGTATTAACCTAACCTAATCTAACCTAACCTAACCTAACCTGGCCTAATTCTTGTGTGTGGTTGAAGTCATATATATATATATATATATATATAAAGGGAAATAAAACTGAATGAAGTGCTTTGTAACCCATTAACTGTGGCATTAGGTTTCATGGTCGATCCCTCCCTGCACAAAAAAACAGGATTTTTTTTTTTCCTCAAAAATCATTTTTGCTCTTAATGAAAGAGTGCCTGGAAAAGAATAGGAAACCAAATATGAGTTCATTGTTTACCTTAGTTTGGCTGTGGTATGCTATTTGCGGACATTTGGGTGAAAAATATAGCGTGCCTTTTTAAAACAAAAAGAGCTTGATCATATGATGTACGTAGCAGTCGCATGCTATTCTTCATATGATGTACATAGCAGCTATCAGGTTAATTAAACTGACCTAACCTACTAAATCAGACCTAATCCAACAAAATTTAACCCCCAGCCTAACCTACATTAACTGTACATCTTACCTAACTTAACCTGGCCTAATCCCTGTATGTGGTTGAAGACATACCAAAAAAAAAAAAATAATTAAAATCAAACAAAGTGCTTTTTAATCTAATCTAACCTACCAGATCAGACCTAACCCAACCAAATTTAATCCTCAACCTAACCTACATTAACTGTGAAAGCTCATAATTTTGAGGGGAGGGATGGGCTAAAGTCGCCCTTCCCAAGCCATGACTATACAGTAAGTTGTTACTGCACGAACAAAAGCACCTAAAGGACATATTTGGGAGAAAAATGTCATATGACATCCCCCCTAATTTGAGGAGTAAATATCATTGGAATGGCTGGAATTCCCCTAAGATGTGACTAAACGAAAACGTAATACTACCTAAATTAGCACTATACAGCCACCTGACAGAATTAATGCCTAGCCTATTGGCTAGCCTAGGCCCTATACAACATCATGCGGATAGGCTAGGCTATTTAGACCGAGCCTGTATGGTTGAATAGTTTATGTAAGGCAAATTTCTTCAACACACTACAGTCTTTATACCTAAAGCTTGTATATGATTAACTTTTGATACTGAAAATTGATAGAGGACTTCAAAAATCTTACCTTCCCTCAAAGCTTGTGCCTTTGTACGTATGGTAAATGCGGGATTTGAATGTTTGTGCAAGGTTGCCATTGAAAATCCTCAAACTTCGCTATAGGTAGCAAGATGGAATGGCAAAATAGCTTGAATAATGCCACATATTAAAATATAATTTAACATGGCTCAAATAACTATAATGTTTATAGAATGTCATTAGATGAAAAATTTAAATATTTGTACATGATCAAAGTCAATTCCTTTATATTTAGCGAGAAAGTATAGCTAGATTGTACGAACATGGCAACACTGTGTTTGAGGCTTGTTGTTTACGTCGATATTGGTGATCTAGTATTATTTCGCATTCGTAATAAAATAATAGTAATAATAATAAAGAAAATGTTTAACAAGCACATAAAAAGTATTACTTTGAGTATCATGAATATCTACTGTACCATAATTTATATCGCTTAATTAAGAGAGATGATCATTTTGGGTAACGAATTATCCACAGCCACTAATTCAGTCTCTCTCTCTCTCTCTCTCTCTCTCTCTCTCTCTCTCTCTCTCTCTCTCTCTCTCTCTCTCTCTCTCTCTCTCTCAAATACGGAATTCATGGAGAAGGTTTGGGGAGGCCTTTGTTCAGGACACTAAATGGCTGATTATATATATATATATATATATATATATATATATATATATATATATATATATATATATATATATATATATATAGCATCAGCACCATATGACCTGCCCACCTCCGTTTCTGTTCTTAGCTTCTATAATATCTTTTACTAATTTAGTCTGCTCTTTCACCGAAGATGAAGAGGGCGCGGTGGCTCAGAGGTAGAGCGCCCGACTCGTAATCGCGAGGTTGTGAGTTCGAGCCTCTTACGGGTCACCGTTGGCGGGAGTGGTAGCGCGCTCCTGTAACCTAGTGGGCCTATATGGCAATAGTTGCCTAGCTCGGGGATGACGATCAAATCACCAAAGATGATGTTTTTCTGTCCCTCAAAGATATTCCCAAAGAGCAATAAAAACGACAATGTTGGGAATATCCCTATATATATATATATATATATATATCTTAATTTCCAATCAATAAATATAAAGTGCTAATAGGCAGACTACGTAATTACTTTCATATATACCAATAAAAGGCATAAACTCACACTGCTCTAATGTTGCAGAATCACAATCGGAACTAATCTGTTTCATGTGAATTGTACCACCACATATATATCTCATACTATTCTGAGAGACTTCACATGAATTCTTCATCCAGTTTTACATGAGATCTTCTCAACTAAGTTTCCACGTGGAAAAGATGTAGAAATCTGGTGAGTACTGGTGTACACGAGATTTCACAAAATATCCATGACTAGACGTGGAATTCACGAGCTGTGCCCACTGGGTTGCTTCATGTGGGATTTTGCTAGTACACTACCGTGTATGTGGTCACACTGAAAAGTTTAACTGCTTGAATATGAGATTCATAGTCTCCCACTGTAGGATTATTCTTAGTAATCATCATCACGGTGATAAGCATATCATAAACCTCCTTACTCTTTATGTAGGATGTGGGATATTTAAAATTAAGCACATATAGCTGCAAATCATGAAAACTATCAACAGATTGCCAAGAAAAAATTGGGCTACACATCATTTCAGTAATGAATCTTGGCCAAGAAATGCTGTGCTAGTATGCTGTTATACTTAAAGAAGTTCATCTGTAATAAACGCCATATATCGAAGATAAATGCTCAAAGACTTTCCATATTGACATACAAATGTCTAGGATTAATAAATTTTCACCATTAATAGAAAGTAGGATAAAATTTTGATGGGAACAACTTTCTCACCACTGAATTTACCATTACATGAGGCCAGTAGTGTAATATAATTTGAAGGAAAAAGCATTGTGGAGTAGGTGAGAGTACATGGTATATACTGGCACATGGGAAGTTAATGAGCATGAACTTTTGATCAGTTACTAACAATGAATTGTATTATTTTTATTAATTAATTTATTTATTGGTAGTGTTCTTTCTTGTTGCAGTCCCAAACTTATCCGACACTTGAACCCTGTGGGCTTCAGGCCAAAACTAATCGCAGGCAGTCCACAATCTTCCCTTCGGGGGATAGGGGCTTATGGAGATTATAAATTGGGTTTATAGGGAAATTATATAACCAAGACAACTCCACCTCTCGGTCATCTCTTTAGTATGAACACCCATACTTAAAATGAAAACAGTTATCTGAATGTGGCATGAATAAACAAAAAATGGTATCTTTGTGCTGTATGAATTATGGGTAAAAGGCTGATGAAACCACCTTGAGAACAGGTGCAGAGGTAAGATGTGCAAATAAAATTACTCAGAAAATAGTACATAAAACCGTAACACTTGCAGAAATGATATTAAAATGAGCAACTACCCAAGGAACCACTGTCTGACTCTCTTCTTCTTCATTTCTGCAACATTCGTGGCCTTTAACTTTCGCTCTGTTGAGCACCACCTCTCCTTCTCTAAACCTCACCTTCTTTTTCTAACTGAGACACAGCTGTCTGAGGCAACTGACAGCAGACCCTTTTCTGTATCCTACTTTCTCTATACTCATTTCAAAGCCAAAGGTGGCTGTTGTGTATTTATATGCAACAACTTATCTTGCTCTCGTGTTCCTGAACTCGATTCTTCTGAATTCTCTACACTCTGGTTTCAGCCTTCATGTCATTCTCTGACTAAATATATCTGCACTGTTTACTTATCTCCTAATTCTACTATCAAAAATTCTTTGACTCTTACTTCTACGATGGAACACATTCTATCCATTTCTCCTTTCTCAGAAATCTCCATTCTAGGAGATTTCAATGTTCACCACCACCTTTGGCTCTCCTCTTCTTTCACTGATCCACCTGGTGAACAAGCCTACACCTTTTCTATCCTTAATGACCTACAGCAGCTTGCACAGCACCCTACCCGTATCCCTGACCACCTTGGAGAGAGCTCCAACATACTTGACATCTTCCATATAACTAATCCTTCTGCTTACATTGTTAATCTTTTCCCTCCGTTGGGCTCCTCCGATCACAACCTTATCACCTTAACCTGTCCTATTGCTCCGGTACGGCCTGCGGACCCTCCAAAGAAACGTCATCTGTGGCACTTTGGAGCTGTGGATTGGGAGGCCCTCAGGCAGTACTTCTTTGATTTTCCCTGGAATGATTATTGCTTCCATGGCCACGAGCCATCTGAGTGTGCCTTGCACATTACGGAGGTTATTCTCTCGGGCATGGAAGCATACATTCCTTTCTCATATCCTTTGACTAATGCACGAAAGCCTTGGTTTAATCACGCTTGTTCTAATGCTGTCCGCAACAAGGAGAGGACCTATAAAAGGTACAGGAGTCAACCCACCCCTGAATCACATCTTTTATACGTTTCTGCCCGGAATCGTGCTAAGTCTGTTCTTCGCTCTGCTAAAAATAATTTCATCCGTACTAAATGCTCTCAACTCTCTAACTCGAATTCTTCCCGCTACTTCTGGCACCTTGCCAAAAACCTTTCTAACAACTTTACCTCATCATCCTTCCCTCCTCTTTTCTACTCTGATGGCTCTGTAGCTATTTCTTCTACTGATAAAGCAGATCTCTTCGCTCAGACTTTCTCCTCCAATTCCACCTTAGACGATTCCATTGCTGTTCCTCCATCACTTCCCCCCTCTGACTTCCTCATGGCTGACATTAAAATTTCTTCAGCTGATGTATTTTCTGCCATCACAAGCCTCAATACTAATAAGGCATATGGGCCTGATGGAGTCCCTCCTGTTGTTCTCAAGAACTGTGCTTCTGTGCTTACACCCTGCCTAGGCAAACTCTTTCGCCTTTGTCTATCAACTTGTACCTTTAGTTCTTGCTGGAAGTTTGCTCTCATTCAGCCAGTCCCAAAGAAGGGTGACCATTCCCGACCATCTAACTATCGTCCAATTGCTTTGACATCCTGTATCTCAAAAGTTTTCGAGTCTGTTCTTAACAGGAAAATTTTAAAGCATCTTTCCTATCACAACCTTCTTTCTGATCGTCAGTACGGGTTCCGTCAGGGACGCTCCACAGGCGATCTTCCCATCTACCTTTCAGACTCCTGGTCATCCTCCTTTCGGGACTTTGGCGAAAATTTGCCATTGCATTTGACATCTCAAAGGCTTTCGATCGAGTCTGGCATAAATCTTTAATTTCCAAACTGCTCTCTTACGGTTTCTATCCTTCTATTTGTGCCTTCATCTCTAGCTTCCTTTCTGCTCGTTCTATAGCCGCTGTTGTAGACGGCCATCGTTCTTCTCCTAGATCTATCAACAGTGGTGTTCCTCAGGGCTCTGTCCTATCACCAACCCTCTTTTATTCATCAATGACTTTCTAAGCTGTACATCTAACCTTATCCACTCATACGCTGATGACTCCACCCTTCACCTTTCCATTCGATTCCCGCAACGTCCATCTCAGCAGTTACTTCAACAATCAAGGGATGAGGCTATGGCACACCTAATGTCTGACTTGGCTCGTATCTCTAACTGGGGTAAAAATAATCTGGTTGTTTTTAATGCATCAAAGACTCAGTTTTTGCACCTATCAACCTGACAAAATCTTCCACAGGTATACCCACTAATGTTTAATAATATTCAGCTTAATCCCGCATCATCGTTGAACATGCTTGGGGTTTCATTTACTCGGGACTTATCTTGGAAAGATCATATTACACCTCTTATAAAATCTGCTTCCAAGAGATTGGGTGTACTAAGCCGACTCCATTCCTTCTTTACCCCTGCACAATTGTTGACTATATACAGGGGTTTTATCCGCCCCTGCGTGGAGTATAACTCTCATGTGTGGGGAGGCTCCCCACATACAGCTCTTCTCAATAGGGTGGAGTCAAAGGCTTTTTGCCTCATTAACTCTCCTCCTCTTACTGATTCCCTTCAACCTCTGTCTCTTCGCCGCACTGCTGCATCTTTATCTCTTTTCTATCGCTACTTCAATGGTCACTGCTCCTTTGAACTGTCTGCATGCAATCCTCCACCTCTACGACGGGCGTGTAGCACCCGTCTAGCAGCAAACTTTCATCCCTTTTCTGTCCAACTCTCTAATGCAAGAGTTAACCGTTACTCCCAGTCCTTCATTTATGCAACAGGTCAACTCTGGAACTGTCTCCCTCTGTCTGTATTTCCTGCTTCCTATGATCTCCAGTCTTTCAAACGCAGTGTGTCCAGGCATCTCGAAATGATCGGATCTTGAATTTGGCTCTCTCTTGCATTTTGTTTTTCTCTTGGAAGGAACAGTTTTGCGGGCTCGTGGCCTTTGGTTCCTTCTTCCTCACAAAAAAAAAAAATTGCCTCCACCATCAAAGTTACAGGTGGTTATATATTCATCTGTGTCTGTCTCTGTCTGTGTGGCTATCTCTCTCTCTCTTTCTTTCTTTTTTTAATGCCAAATATCACAAAATGATGTATTTCAGTGAAATCTGCTGGATGCACTTAGGGAGGCGGTGGGTCAGGGAGGAGTTGATTACATTTTGAAGCGAATCTTGATTAGGATGCAGGAACAAATAATAAACTTCTTTAGCGGTGGCTGAATCGGTAGAGAGCCGGCCTGCAGTCCTGATGGATCCAGGTTCGAATCCCGGCTGGGGCAGGGAACAGTTTAAGGATTTGAATTTCGTAAAAGCAGACTTTCCTGACCTACCAGATGACCTGCCGACATGTCATAAAAGTACCCTCGCTAATACCAATACACCAGTCCTGTATGAGACAGCCCTAGCATGTACAGTATTCAGAAGTGGTGACATGTGGAGTGTAGGAGGACTACTGGGCCTTGGGATAGGCTACTGCCCCCGAGATATAGGCCTTGAAGCCTTTGCCCAGAGTCGGACACACATATATATAAAAAAGAAAAAAGTCTGAAATTCAGTAACAGGTCGGACAAAAACCGAAGATCGTAATGTTCGTCTATTTGGAAGGTGGCTATTCAGTGCTAAAGCGTGAACTAATATGCGCTCTGAGAGTGCTTTCTAGATAGCTTTTCTTCGTATAACTTTGTTTCTAGATAGCTTTTTTTCGTATAACTTTGTTTTCAGCTAAGCTGGTGGCAGTATTTAGACTGGAAATTGATTTGATTAGCACCAAGGAGACTATTTTCTTTCTCATAATTAAGGATCATCGACTTTCGTACAACCACAACTCGGTATCAATTTTGAGATGGTTCAGTTCCCTCAGTTGAAAAGAAGCCAACAACTGTTGGCCGACATTACTCTTCAGTTTCATTATGTGAATTATTTGATATTTTTTAGTACATTCAGTTCATACTAGTTGCATGTTACATACCAGTTTCTCTGAGGTAGGTGGTGAAAAAAACAAAAAACCTAAGCACGAAGATGAATAATTATATATATATATATATATATATATATATATATATATATATATATATATATATATATATATATATATATATATATATATATATATATATATATATATGCGTTTGTATCTTCCAGTGAGGAATAATGAATTTTTGTGTTGAGTACATTCCTTGTGCCAAGGCTAATATAAATCATTTGTTTTTTAAGTGGTCATAGACTGACGCGCCATAGTTCGATTCCAAGAGGTGGCCATAAGTTCTTTCCATCTGTGGAATACTAACAGGGATGCCGGGAGGTCTCTTGGGATATTAACGATGTGGACACGGGATCCTACAACTCCGTAGGGCCTCTGAGGCTGCCGAAAGGGTAGTAGTTGTAATAGTAGTACTTTTGGCCATAGATCCATCTGAAACCGGAACCCTGTGGAATACAGGCTGAAGTTGCCCTCATCCTTCAAACCATCCTCCTTCTCATTTCGAGGAATTGTGTGAAGAACTGAAAATTGTTGGTATAATTAGACAGTGGAAGAGCATGGTTATATCATCTACCTTATTTGCTCATTGATCAGTGTTATTTGCTTCGGATTCATCAGACTAATTTTCAAAGGTTGTAGACAGAAAAGCAAGAGAGATTACAGAACTTTAGCTGGCGATAGCGGGAAACATATTACCGAATTTCAGTATATCAGCCTCCTCAAAAACGCTATAGTCGTATTAAATTTATCATCGAGTGCATTTGAGCCATCGATGCCATTTAAGTTATCTAACGCTAAAAATAAGCATGGAATACTCGTAAGGCAATTAATATTGTGACACACTTTTAATTTTTTTGTATAAGCGTTTCTTGAGATGTTTTATTTTCCATACAGACATTTTGTACAGCTAATTACCCGTCTCTGCCCAGGAGGGCCTCGAGGACGGGTATTGTTTTCACTCGGTTTTTGATTGTTTGTTTGTTTATTGATTTGTTTGTCTATCTGTCTGTCTTGGGGACGGGTATTGTTTTCACTCGGTTTGTTTGTTTGTCTGTCTGTCTGTTAACAGCAGTACGCGAAAACTACTGATGAGATTTTGAATAAATAATTACAGTGTTGATGGACCACGACCTTCTGATCAGCTGATTAAATGTTGGGCCAAATAGGGCCCAGGCCCAGGCTGTAGCCCCTCAAAATGTAAATAAAAAAGACTCCTTTCAAATTTGTCATACCGACATGAAACCAAAACCTAAAGTGCGTCTTTCAAATATGCCTCCTATAACATGCCTCATTACATCGAGGGGGTGACCCCGCAGTCAGCGAAAGGGGGGTGTCATTGTCAGATGGGTCGGGCCTAAAATATCAAATGGGCATTAAATTGTCAATTTTCACCAGATTTACCCAAAATTTGATATGTGACATCTTTGACTAGATATCCTGTTGTGTTTATCTGTCAGCATTAAATTGACTGCCGGGGACGGGTTGGCTGTGCCTTGGCACCGCTTCTTGTTAGTTTTTATTTTCATTTTTCTTTCTGCCATCTTCTGGCTGTTGTTTGAAAGTGCAATACCGTGTCTGAAGTTTGCTGAAGGAATTAGTTATGGCGACACCGCAGTGACACTCCAGATTTTCTTCAAGTCTGTGTTTTCTCAGGTACCATGTTCTTTCTTCTACTTTAGCCACCGATCAACTCTCATCCATCCCTGTTTAATATTTTCTAACTCTTCTCTTTTCACTTTCTTCGCAGCTTTTACCACCATCTACATGTGTGTGTGTGTGTGTGTGTGTGTGTGTGTGTGCGTGAATTATTTTTGTTTCTACCGGTCTTCTCTCTCTCTCTCTCTCTCTCTCTCTCTCTCTCTCTCTCTCTCTCTCTTATCCTGTTACCGTTGTTTTCCTTTCATTTAATGTTTTCAGTATTGATTGTTTTTTCTTCTGGTGAGTCAAACACTATGCACTTTGATGCTACGTTAGTATTTTTTCCCGTCTTCTGGGTATTTCTACTTATCTTGCAGTAATAGCTTTGACAGTATACTTTCTGTGGTGTATACTAGCTTACTGTATATGATGATTATGACTTACTGCATGGCGGAATCGAAAGATTCGGCAAGCTTGTTGGTCAGTTCCTTATGTTTGCTTGTCTGTCTGTCTGCTCTCCACAAGTCACAATTTTGCGCCAGTCATTCTTAAAAAAAAAAAAAAGTAAATAAATAAAAAATCTTACGGTAGATATCCATAAACCCTGGAAACCCATTGTTCTTCATCAAAATCGGTCAAAGGCCGAAACCCCTCAATGGCCGTGGGTCCGGAAATCGTCAGGACTCAGTGGCCAGCACTGGCATAATTTTTTTAGGATTTTGAAAATCGATTGCTTTTTTCGTACCAAACTGAAGAGAAACGTCTGGCGCACTTGACAATGCAATTTTTAGCTTTCTAAATCCACCCTTTGCTTCAAAATGAGGCGCGAAATACGATTATTTCGTCAACTGACTACCTACACGAAGGTGGAAACTAAGCAGACACAATCGGATCCATCCGGCAAGCGCTGTACTGCCCACAAGCCGGTGAAAACTAAGCAGACACAATCGGATCCCCCTGGCAAGCGCTCTGCCTGTGGCAGTTTCATTTATTCTGTGTGTGTGTGTGTGTGTGTGTGTGTAGCGGGTAGAATGACCTCAACAAAAGGGTGTGACTGCAAAGGAGAGTTACACGGACACAATAAGCAGCGTCAAGGAAGGTAAACGTGGATGTGAGAGAAGACGGGCTTCTTCATAACTGTGTGTTGCAAGTTCAGCCCTGACCTACACCGGTGCAGCTTGGACGGTTCTTAGAGGGGCAAGGCATGAGTAAGAACAATGACAACAAAACACCTTCAAAGCTGATGCGTCTCACTTTTTTTCTAGTTACAGTACCTACTTTAGGTTAATGTTTCTGTTTATTCAAGGTTACGTGGGATTTAATGCCGCGAACGAGTTAAACGTGACTAACTATGTAATAAATCCAGCTCAAAAAAGTTTTTGATGTACATCGGCTGGAGACATGCCTGAGCTGAAGGGACTGAAAGTGCATGTGGAGTGACGTGGAAAGGTAATGACTGAAAGAACGTTTGCTAGAGGAATGAAGTTCAAAAGTGGATGAAGTCTGAAACAACTTTAACGAGACTGATTGTTTAATAAGTGAATTCAAAAGGGACAACTCAGGTGCAGGAAACCCCCTCGTCTTTTATGACTAACCTTGCCCTGTGACCGTGATCTTTGACCGAAAGTTTTTCAAATTATTAATTTCATCGTTGCTTGACTTTCAGCTCTTTCATAAAGTTTGTCCATAAACTGAATCAACTTATTGCGATGTGCTGTTCACACACACACACACACACACACACACACACACACACACACACACACACGGGACAAACAATACACCCCTATTAAGCCACACGTTGGTATCATTAGGACGGCAACACGGGAGTCTGACCCCTTCAGGTCGAGGACTTAATATTTGTGTTATTCTTTTTATCTCGTTTCCGTTTGAATCAGCTTCGGGTAAGTCTTTTCCAGGTGGAGGGGCTAAATGCTGTATATCTTTAAATAACTCTTTTAATACCTGATGACTCACCTAAGCTGAATGTAATCCTTAGGAGGTGGAAGGAATATAGTGGGCAATACGTCATCGCAGTGAAGTGGTACATTTCTGTATTTTTTTTTCTTCTTTCTAACATGTGGGACATCAGAGGACCAATTCTGAAAGGCAATGATGATGAGTCTTGTGCACTCCAAAAAATATTAATGAATCATTAAATTTAAATCCGTCTACTTATATCTTTAATCCCGATGGGAAAATTTAACACAGTATTACAAGGGAAATCATGTAACACTTATACAAAAATAAGACCAAGCCACACCACTACGGAATGCAACCAGCATCGATACACACAGGCCACACTCAATCTCTCTTTGTCACGTGTTTAGAAATTACCATAAAAATTAACGACTAACTTACCACTAATGAAATAAGTTATAATACAGCCGATAATCTCGTGTGGTCTGGCCACAGGAAGAAAATGAAGGAAAAAAATCTGGTAGAGAGGGTTTGTGAGAATGAGGTGACTAGGAAGACGGCGGAATATGAGACTTTCGCCCATTGACACCACGAGGGTCGTTAAAACATTTTATAGTTAATGTGTTAAATCCCAATTGTCTCATACAACACGACTCTCAGCAGTTATATTTACGACCAGGTCCTCAAGACTGAACAGGGATTCAAGGAAAACAGTCCACCAGTCTAACCAGCCCAGCAAAAGAACTCCAGTCCTTCCACTTACAAGATGTCTATACTAACCACTGTACCACTGGCTGACTTAACCCGTCAACATCTAAGTGGAAAAACAAGGCAGATGGACGGATCAGTGAGCTAGGAACTGTGTGGATTCGGGTTCGATTCCGACTATTGCAGGGGACAGCTTTTGGATTTGATTTCGATTTCGCCATGTACAACTACTGACACTAAGAATATTGCATTTCATTGTGATAAGTAAGGAGATAGTAGCCGTTAAGTAATACCTTTCACAATCCAGTGAAATGGTCGTCGGAATCAAACGAATTTTTCAGAACATTATGCAAGTTTCATGCATATTGATTTAAAAAGTTGAATGGAGTTCCCGAACTCCACTGTAACTGACACTAATTTTCCCTTATACCTTCCCTATGTCCCTACAGATACGTCACAAAAGAATCATTAATGTCTTAAAACCTACTCTGCATGCCACGTCCTCAGTGCATCACAACAGAGATGGTGGGTATTATTCCCGAAGTGCCTGGCATGTGAAGGCTGCGGGAACCAGGCCTCTGTTGGTGTGTCCTACGTAGATCACAGGACCTTGGAAAGATTATATCCCATGTCCAAAGTATGTTGCATAAAAAAATGACATTAACTCTCAGGAACATTTACTCGTTCATACCTGTAAAAAGGTCTGGTTAGTCGGAATAGAACGATAGTTATCCAGACAACTGGAGCAGTAATGATAACAACATAAACAGTATCTAGCTCCTTAGATTCATTCTCAGCTGTACACAATCGTCTGACATTCGCTGAAATAATACTGTTGAGAAGCTGGATTGCTAGCTAGATTGTTCTGGAGAATTCCCGATGTTTGCCGTACTTCCACTACGCGTCAGAGTTGCCAGTTAGCCTGCTGTTTGAGCATAATTATATTATAATTTGTACATTAATTTTTGTGCTCTTTTTCTCTATAATGTTAAAGTTATGCGATTCCTGGTTAAATTATGTAATTTAAGTGTGTATGTAAAAATTTTTTGGTGTTATACAGTGTAAGAAAACTTTGGCATGTTTTGGATGTCTCCGAGCTGGTAACTGTTGTAACTGTTGCCCCCTTCGGGAATGCACGAGAAATGTGAAGTGCAGAACACTCTAGAGTACAGGAAGTTTATATATGGATGGGGAAGAGGCTAGAGGAGTTTCAGTCAGTTTTCAGTTCATTTTGAGTGTAGTGCAGTGCCAGTGCAGTGTCAGTGATGTTTGTATATTTTCGGTATTTGTGAAAATAGTGTTTTTGGCAAACAGTGAAGTGTTAGTGCAGTCTGTGTATCTCTGTGCTGGTGAAAATAGTGAAGTTGGAAAGCATTAAATGTAATTATTTGGAATATAATGACAGTGAACTTAAGAAGCCAGTGTTTATTTTCGCCTCAGCTGATCTTGTGTGTTGTACACCGAAAGACTGACCATAGAAAGAACAACTCACTGGGCAACGTCCTTCCTATACTGAACTACTGCTGTTGGAGCCTGTGGCTGTGTGGGAGGGGGACTTAGCAATACGCAAGGGTTGTGGCTACTATAAGGGGGTTGAGTTATTCCACTGCCGTGAAGAGAAAGGATAGAAAAAGAGTAGCAAAAGAGGACTGAAAAGCAAACAGTATACAAAAAAGAGAGTGAAACACACGAAGAGTGATGAGATAATGACGGGGAGGAAAAATGGACAAAACTGAGGCTGAAGGAGGACGAGTGACCTGAAATATATGAGTTCGGGTGATATTTCATCAAGATGGTGGTGGTGGCGGTGTGGCCTTGACAGGTGTGGGAGAATACGAACTCTGTAATTCAGGCTGGGCAATATATTACCTATCTCAATTATCATGTATTGCGGGGACGGCTAACTGTACATTGTTACAGTTCATTCACATTAACTTAACGGACATTTTCTCCTTTTGTGTCCTTTATCGTAGCTCAGTGGCAGAATATGACAATACCATGAGTAAGCATCCTTCCTTTAGCACTCTTCATGACTAACACCATAATAGAGTGTTAACTTCATGTTATAGCTCAACATTCAATATGATGAAATGTCAGTTTTATGTCTAGTCAAGTGAACACAGCATAGTGTCTACTGAACATAATTTTCTACTTCCCCAACCCGTTCTCATTGTTTATAACGTTTGCTTCTTTACTTCCACCGATGATGTGGATGAACAGTAGTGTTCCTTACACCAGCAGACTAAGTCGACCCTGCGACACGAAAAAGGAGGGCGCAATTTATGGATCACCCTGATTATCAATCTGAATATAGTAATATTCTCGTGGTAGAGACGATACTAATATTCTATTACATCTAATACCAGGCGAAAATAATCAACAAAGAATAAGGTTTAGAGAGATGAGTGTTAATTCTTCTTTTGCCAGTCATCTCGTGGTCTTGGTAACTTTTACTCTATTCCAGTCACTAGACGATTATCGTCGAGCTAAGAGTGAGTCGTTGGACCCTGAGAGCTTTTAGGGGGCGAGTGATTTAAGCACAACGTGGTGGGACGAACGGTATGTTAAATACTCATCGAAAATTTACATTATTACTTTACGGTTGTTACGGTTTATCTGGTGGTCTTAGCCTAATATAACTATCTGTTGTTTGCTGAATTAGAATCAGCGAGATGGTTAACATAACTACAATTATTATTAGCCATGGATCAAACAGTATGAGTCCTGATCTTTTAACCATTCAGTTCGACGATGGTCTTTTTATGTTATTTTTGTTGTCTCGTGGCGTAGTGATCCAGTTTAGCAGAAACGTGGACCTGCAGCGTAAACTATAGCTTCCTTTATCCCTTTACTGTGAGTTCTTCCCTAAGCTGCATACATACCGTTTGACGGTAGCAAAAGTATAGAACACGTCATCGGAGTAATAGGGTTACTATGAACAAGGTGGTCATGGGACGTTCACCAGAAATGGCAGATCACGGTTTCTATCATTATGTAGCAAGACGCGGTAAACCTGGAGGGTCGGTCAACAGACAAATTGACGCCATGTCACCCTCCTCTGTCATCTGGCTGCCCTCTCTCCAACTTACACCCCTCTTACACCCCTCTCACTCACGAATTTCTCCACCCCATCTCTCTATCTCATCCTCAATCTCCCCCTCCCCCTCTCCCACTCTGCCTCACTCAAATATACATCTGTAATCTCTCTCGCGCTCCATTCTTTTCAGGTGACCAGATCATCTCCAGCTGCTTCTAACACTTTGCAGCACATCAGTATCAGCACTGCAAAGCTCCTTAAATTACTCAAAGGACTTTCTTTCCATGGAACTCCACGGGCTACGCTCACGTAACACTGACAACTAAATATGATATTAGTCCCAGCTTTTTATTATCAACAGTTGTGAATTACGGAACAAAAGATGTGACGTGTTCATTGGAGGACATAAAATATTACTAAGCAACAATGACACCAGCATTATGCTTCACATAACATACTTACAAAACTGTTCTGGATATAAGCTAGTTAGTATTTAAGATTCAACAGGGATTTATTAATGTGTGTGAGAGAGAGAGAGAGAGAGAGAGAGAGAGAGAAAGAGAAAGAGAGAGAGAGAGAGAGAGAGAGAGAGAGAGAGACCATTTCTGTCCAGTCCCTCTCTGCACACAAGTTCCAGGAAACATTTTACGGAAGAAGCCATGGAATATATCATAACCCAATGGTCCCTTTCCTCCTCCATGTCACCTTCAGAATTTATGTGGTACGTTTGGGGAGATCGAACCACGGCGACAGCGACTGTCTTAACCTTTTCACTCTGCTGATTTTGTATTTTGATTTTATTTTAACTATTTACAGACAATCTCATTTAACTTAGGTTAGACCCATAGAAGTAAATGGGTTAATGAAGTACTGTATATATCAGGCGCTCCCAGTTCATAGTCTCTTTAATTTTCATAATGTAGAATTAACATGAATCAAAATAACAGTTCTTTAACAGATGGAAGGACTTAACACCATCAATCCTATGACACATTGTTAACTTTTATTTTTGTTATTTACTGACGTCTTTGTACATGAGCCACATGGTAGTCATGAGGTTAATGAAGACTGTATCCATCACTTCCAGTTCGAAATGTCAAACATAAGATGAGCTAAATCGTGCTGAAAAACAAAGGATGGACTTGAAGGTGTAGTGTTAGCAACCATTTTATGGCAAAAAAGAAAGATACGTCCCATATATTTGTCAAAGATCCTGATGCAAATGGCATTTTTACTTACACACACTCAGAAAGTATCGCTACAGGGAGGGTCTGATGAGTTTCATACTGAACAATCCAGCTGTCTCGGTAGGGCTGAAGGAAGGTTGTTGTCAAATGTTTCATTCGTGATGCCAGTTTGTATCTCTCAGAAGGTGCAACGATACTTCTTTGAGTGTGTGTACCTGACTGCAGTTTATAATATCAGGTACAGGCCAATAACATACAAAATCACAGGCATTTCACAAGTGGCCGTCAAAAATTGTGGACTTGCCATCGCCATCGCGACTGAGGTTTTAGAAATACGGCCGCCAGTGTGCAGCTTATCCATTGTTTTCGTACTTCCTTGATCATATTTTACTGTTTCTTAACGAATGAGATGAGGATCACCCAGTGCGGTGACCTGCAGTTTTTTGAGAGTAAGTCAAAGGTCAAGGTCACATAGCAATATGATCTTAAACAGTATTTATCGATGTAGACTTTTATTTGGGGGGGGGATTCAAATTAAAACAAGGATAATTAGATTCGTAAAAAAAATGAAAAGTCAAGGTCACAGGAAAAGGTCAAAGGTCTAGGTCACAGTTCAAAGCTGACTTAAACAGCAGTGCTCTGATTTTAACCAAACTTGGTGGAAGGATTAAGGGTTATACAAGAAGGAAGTAATGCTGTTTTCAGTGCAGTCTCTTGAAGGTCAAGGTCACAGGGCAAAGTCAAATATTCGGTCCTTAGAACAGTTGGTGGACGCAGGTGTTGTGCTCTCTGTGTGCTCCTTTTTTTTTTTTTTTTTTTTTTTTCCTGTGCCTGAAGCTAGTACTGACTTAAACCATTGTCACCCTATACGGTCCAGCCTACAGTGATCATCTTCACAATGTGCAGCATTATCCTCTTACTGACTAAGGAATTAGATTTACGGTACACACAGCATGTTATTGCTGTTTGTAGTAAGGTTAACCCTAATGAGGATGCACCAACTCGGAAACAAATTCACCCTCGCGGCCATTTTATTTCTGTAATACCGAACATGAACGCTACCCCTGACAATATTTACGGTACCTTTCTTTCAGGAAAGATATTTTTTATTCTTTCTGTTAGCAGTAAAATTCAATTCTGTGAGTAAGAAGTCAATACATATTGGAGGATAAAATGAACATTGTTTTTAATGCTGAAGCATTTTCTTAGCTATGCTGCATGATCTGTGCTTGATACTGGGATAACAATATCTACAGTATTGACAGATGATTACAAGGATAAGTTATGAAGTCATAATTTTAGTATTTGATGACAGTTCCATAAATATTTTAATTAAATCACATTATTTTAATAACTTATTTAACACTTCCGGCTATGATAGTCCTCCCTTTCCCACCTCTGTTTTTAATTATTGTTGTAAGAACACACTGTTGCTGCATTTCTTAAACTAAGAAGGAAGTGGGTTCTTTTAATTATGAAAATTTTTCCCTTTTGCGTTAATATTATCAAGACATATAAATATATTTAAACTTTACAGAAGGGTCCTATTGGTTGACTAGTTACGACCCTCGGGCTTGTCACTAAACAACAGTATAGTAATGTCTTGTCAGCAGTGACTCACAGGTCAACAAAATTTAAGAAGTGTTATGGTTCTGCTATATTTTTAGGTGATTCTAAGCAACATGAACCTGTAAATTTCGAATATGATATCCAGTTTTCGCCAGCACGTCCAGTTGTCGAGAACCATTATACCATATGAAAATCTGATCGTGTGTTGGAAAATCCGACTCGACTTTAATCACATAGATATACCTTGTAAAGCTGCATTCAGCTAATAAGTGTGGTTGTTATATCAGTTTCGGTTAAGTACCTGAATCACAAGATATTTAGCAACTCAAAGTGAATCAGCCACAACCAAAAGTCGGGTAAAATTTTCCCACCGTCAAGCAGATTTTTTTTTTTTTTTTTTTTTGACACCAATGCATGCATTGGTAATCTCATATTTGCTATTATTCCATTTCAGCTTTTCATTACTGTTACAGTGCCTTGATCTGTGTTGGCAAGCAATGAAGCACCGCAACTGTATGAATGCATCAAACTCTTTCTTTACACCTGAAAACCTGAAGAGACCAATTACAAGGAAAGTTAAAAGTGCTTACAAACATTACTTCAAATGTCCTGATGGTAATCAAGACAAGAAGTGGGCATCCCATATTGCATGCAAGCTCGGTGTAAACCACATGAAACGGCCATCAGGCATGCCTTTCTCTGTACCAGAGGTTTGCCGTGAACCAAATGATCACTGTCCTGACTGCTACGTTAACAACAATAACACCAAAGGGAATTCAGTTTAAACTCGGTCCAAGATCAGGTATCCTTACGTACATTCTCTAAGTTAAGCACCCCATGGCCCTGAGCTTCCAGTTCCAGATCCTCCATTAAGTACCACAAGTGAATCAGAATCTAGTAAGGAACCTGCCGACTTTCAAGAAGATTTAGAGAGCAAGGAGCCACACCTCATCAGTCAGGTAGAGCTGCATGACCTTATAAGAGACCTTAACTCCCCCAAGGAGAAAAATCATTCCATTGGATCTCGACTCAAAACAATGGAACATGTTACAAGGTAGAGTTTTTACCACCACCTTCCATCATAGACTTGAAAAGCTCTCAGTGTACTTCAAGATGGCTGACATGCTTTGTTACTGTTATGATGTATCGTTAATGCAACACATTTGTAATTCTCGTCCTTATCGAAAAGGACAATGGCGTTTTTCATAGATTCTGGGAAGAATGCACTGAAGGCAGTCCTTCTCCATAATGGAAATGAGCTTCCTTCTGTTCCAACTTTGCATGCCCATGGAATGAATGAAAGTTATGAAACTGTGAGTACATGTACTCTGTTGACCGCTACTGGCTACAAAACACATCAATGGAGCATCTGTGGGAACCTGAAAGTGGTTTGCTTGCTTCTAGGACTTTAGTAAAGTTACACAAAGCACATGTGTTTTCTCTGTTCATAGGACAACAGAGCAGACGCTAAGCATTACACACAAAAGGAATGCCCAGTGTGACCGAAAGATATGACTGGAAGGTTGAACTGTCGTAACAAACCTCTTGTTGACCCTGAGAATGTATTCTTGCCTCCACTTCATTTGAAACTTTGATGAAGAACTTTGTGAAGGCCATGGATCAAGATGGTGCTGGCTTCCACTGCTTGCTAACGAAGTTCCAAGGCATTGTATCTGAGGCCAAAGTAAAGGCAGGTTTTTTCAATAGTCCCTCAAATTCATCTTATACTCAATGATCAGGATTTTGTAAAGAGCTTATCTGAGCTGGAAAGGGCTGCTTGGGAGAGCTTCATGGTTCTTACCAAGAATTACCTAGGAAATTTTCGAGCATCGAATTATGAGGAGCTTGTTGACAAGATGTTGAAGAATTACTATTCACTCGGTGCGAGAATGTCGCTCAAGATTAGTTTCTTCCATTCTCATTTGTACTTCTTTCAATTTATTCCTGGCAATGTCAGTGATGAACGTGTCGAAAGGTTTCACCACGAAATTGTCATAATAGAGAGCCGATATCAAGGCCAATTTAGTCCAGGCATGATGAGCGACTACTGTTGGACTTTACAGCGTGAGAGTAATTGCTCCTACAAACGTAAAATGCAGAGGCACTTCCAATGTGCAAAGGTTATGTAATAATGTTTTGTATTTATATATATCGGTTTGTGCTTAGTATATGATATGAATTAGAGTAAGTATATTGTTTTTGTAAGAATATATGGACTTATTGACACTTACTTGACGAATTTGCATGTTTCATGGAATTTTCCCTCACTTATGATGTAGTACGTCAAGGTTACGTGATAGTCATAAATTAAGGTCAGTTTAGAAACGGGTAACAAATTAGTTAGAAATATGTGAGAATAAGTCAGAACCATCTTGCTCGTTGACCAGTGTACTGGATCATGCCCCGCAATTAATACAGACGATTCTGAAATTTTAGTATAACGATATTCCTTCAAGAGTGACGGAGTGTCATTTGACCGATGTTTGATCAGTATGGCTGTTCAATCACACACAGCCAATAGTCATGTGTATACCAAAATTACCTTATCAACATCCGGAATATTATCCCCCTCTGATCCACCACCATCACACCCTATCCTCTCCACTCTTCTCCACTCACTCCACCACCACCACAACCCATCCTTTCCACTCTTCTCCACCGACTTTCCCCTGTTCACACACATCAAACTTCTTTAACTTCCAGCTTCCATCAGCCAACCCACCTTCAAAGGCAGTACTCTTCCCACCCAGCACTACCATCCACCACCATTTTAACCCATCCCATCCAACCCTCTCACGCCTTTCCGCCCACCCAACTCAATTTTTGCTGCCCCACCTTTGACCTGTAAGACCCATCGTCACTGCATATACTTACCTGCCCCTTCCCCCCCAGTACCCCATTTGATGAGATCATGGGTTCCCTCCAGCATATCTGTTTATCTCTCTCTGCCTGTCTTGACAGGCACCTCAGTATAGTAAGGGTGGCCACAAATAAATCACCGCCATGTCGCCATGTCCTCTGCCAGTTGGCTACCCTCCCTCCAACTTACATCCCTCTCCCTCATGTCTCTCCACGCCATTCCTCCAACTCATCCTTGACCTACCCGCCCTCCTTCCCCTCCCTCAACCTCACTCACGTGTACTCTCCCTTGCAGTCTCATTCTCCATCCTCTCCACATAGCCTCACCAGCACAGTACTATTATATACAACTGTAATTAGAGTCTTTCGTAGTCACTCTAATCCCCCAAAAAGATTAAAATGTCATTATGTACAAGAACGTCATTGAAGCAGATAATCAGGTATTGTTAATGTTCCAGTCTTCCCAACGAACACGACCCGCAACAGTCGATGTTTCATCCAGGTCCCCAGTTGTACCGCTCGGTGAACATGGACAAAAGGTAAACAGCTGGCACTCAACAGTCTACCCGACCCAAAAATGAACTCCAGTTCATTCAGCTGCCAGCTAGACATTCTAACCACTGCACCACCAGATCTCCCTCTTTATCCACCTCATCACAAACCTCTTGTAAATCGATGACGGTGACATTCACAGTAGTATTCCATGACACGAATTTCTCACTCAATCTTCTCTGTAAAAAATAACCGGTACTCTTTTTAATCTGAACTGTCCTACTTGCCATCGCTCTGTACTGAATACTGAGTTGTAACAACAGATTAACGCTAGACGATAGTGACAGTAATAAAGAAATGCCATGGAAAAAGTGTCCCTTGCTGCCACTGAGCTATTTAAAAAAATGTTGCAAAAGGACGAATATTTGGGCAAAGTTAAGGTCGCTTTCCTCCGTTTCCCTTCTTTCAACCCCTTTACTACGATGACGTCTTACTTTAGTACCTTCTTGCCATCTTCACCCATTTATTCATCTTGGGAAAGGCGTCTCCTGCTAAATAGATCAATGACTTGAAAGTCTCTCCTTAGCTGAAGAAAACCTCGTGGAGATAGTAAAAAGATTAAATGGCATTATGAATTATTATTGGGTCAACGACTGGCAATTTAGAACAAAGTCTCGATTACTCATTTCATTATAATTTCTACTTACACGTCACCCATGCAGAAACTATTACTGAATATGGAAAAGAACAGTTGCTGAAACTGAACAAGTGACAAGCTAAAGATCAGCAAACGTAAAAGCAAAAAAAAAAAAAAAAAAATTACTTCCGGCAAGACAGCCTCTGGAAATGCGTACGTGACAATAAGCAACGTACAGGCACGAGCAAAAGTCTATCAGCTCGTCACTGCTGACTGTGCCAATGGAAGGTGTTAGAGGAACTATTTTTGCGTGATAGATATTATGAAATACACAACAAAAGAGTACGAGAAGGAAGGATACTCCCTGTCGTGTGGGAGAGAATGAATAAATATGGAAGGCAGGACAATACTGGCAGGGGATGGTCAGCAAACTTTTGCTCATGGCTATACTTATAAGTAAATATCTACAAACGAACATGTAACAAAAGACGTACATATGTCCAATAAACATTGCAAACAAATACTTATGCCCTGGTGGCAAGGTATGTTAATCTTTGCAAACTTTCATATTACAAAAGACGTTCATTTGATCAGGGAATATGTGCACACAAACATGTACGCACGGTTGGGAAGGCAAGACGCATCCGCACACTGTCTCCGGATCCTGTAATGGTCAAGTCAGTGGTATGCAGATTATATGTTAATTCCACAGAAATGTATTTCAGCTGCGGCCTGCACAAGACAATGTAATTCTGCGTCGCCACGCCCACGTGCCTTGAATACTGGGGAACGAAGGAGGAAAAGAAGAAGAAGAAGAAGACAGAGGATGAAGATAAGGAGGAGAAGAAGAAGGCAGACGCGAAGGATATGTATTTAAGGAAACATACAAAACAACCCAAACTAATGGGAAGTGTGCGGGACGAGAAAGATGGAAAAAAAAAAAAAAAAAAAGAAGAAGGAACGGACCGAAGAGGGTTAGGAGGAAGAGACGAAGGAAGGGAAAAAAGAAGAAGGAAGAAGCGGATGAACACAAATGGCGACATATAAGGAAGATGTGAATGAAATGAAGACAAAGGAAAGGCGAGAAGATGGTACAACAGTATACCGTAATTTTGTTTGGGCTTTAGCACAAGGCCTCAGTACAGGGTCTGCCATGATAGGGATGGAGGAGGAGGAGGAGGAAGAGGTGGTGGAGGAGGGTGAGGAGGAGGAGGAGGAAGGAGAAGAAGAGTACACGAAGGTAAAGACAGACAAGTTTTGCAACGGTAGAAAGAAAAAAAGTGAGTCATACTCAGGAGAGAGAGAGAGAGAGAGAGAGAGAGAGAGAGAGAGAGAGAGAGAGAGAGAGAGAGAGAGAGAGAGAATAAAAAAGATAGGTAGAAAGTCAAAGATAGGAGGGGAGGAAGGACAAGAAGAAAAGTCAGGAAAAAGAGAAAGAAAAAGAATAAGAATATGGAGGCAAATGAAGAAAACAACCAAACAGGAACAAAATATAGACACTGAGATGGAGCAAGATGACACGAATAAAATGGAAGGAAACAGATCGTACGGAACGACGAGATAGAGGAAGAGGAAGAGACGGAAGAGAGGTTAAGAAAGATAAAGAAGATGCGATGAAATGAAGAAATAAAATATCCAAGGCAGAAGAAAGTAAAGGAACTGAGGAAGTGGAGGTGCAGGAGAAGGGGCAAGGAGAGAAGAAGGAAGAGGAGATAGAGGAAAAGGAGAAGAGAGAGAGAAAAGGGAAGACGAGATGGAGGAAAAGGAGGAGAGAGCGAGAAAAGGGAAGACGGATTAATGAGGAAGCAGCAAAGATAATGAGCACAACTGGACGAAGAAGGGGAGAGGTGGAGGAGGAAGAAAGTACAACGAGAGGGAGGGGTGTGTATGGGACAGATGAAGAAAAAAGGAGGAACAAGTAAATGAGGCTGAGGCAAAGGAAAGAGAAGATGGAGACTAATACCATGGATAATGTAATTCTAGTTCGGTACCCCACAAGGCTTCAGAAGAGGCATGACAAGAAAAGGAAGAGGAACTCAGGAGAAGAAGAAAGAGAACAAGAATGGATCGAAGAAAATCAAGGAGGGAACGAAAACAAGCAAAGTGAGGGGAAATAATGAGAATAATGAAGAGGTGAGTGAAGTACATGACATCAAGCAGAAGGAGGAGAAGGAGGAGGAGGAGGAGGGAAAAGAAAGATGGGTAGAAAGTGGAAGAGAAACAAAGAGAATAGGAAAGGGAAAAGAACGTGATGACTCGAAAGGAATGAAAACAAGAGTAGGAGGAGGAGAAGAAGGATAGGGATATTGGGTAAGGGAGCAAAGAAGGGAGCACGGAGAGAAGGAAAGGAAGCGGAAGCAGTGGTGTACCTGAGGGGGGGCGGGGGGGCTGTTTGAAACTGCCCAAAGGCCCCCAATTGAGGGGGCGCCCCCCAAAGCCTTAAAAATTTATAAGCTTCTTTTATTAATATTTATAATTATATATATATTTATCATCCCGACAATCCCGGCTGAGATATTAGATAAGTTTTGAGAATTAGGGGGGCTGGGTTCTTTGCGGGGCCCCCTTCCAGGAGGGGGGCCCCGCAAAGAACCCAGCCCCCCGGGCCCCCAAATCTCTAGGTACGCCCCTGAGGGGAAGAAAACACTGAAAATATGAAGGAAATGAAACAAAAAGATTGAAGTGACGGCAAGAAGAGGCTAATATCGGATGTCCTCGGCCTTGCGATGAGGGAAGTGAATAATAATAACGCAAAATAATAATAATAATAATAATAATAATAAAATAGTAAAAACGCAAAATAATAATAATAATAATAATAATAATAATAATAATAAAATAGTAAAAACGCAAAATAATAATAATAATAATAATAAAATAGTAAAAACGCAAAATAATAATAATAATAATAATAATAATGATAATAATAATAATAATAAAAAACTACAATAACAACAACAACAACACTACAACTACTACTACTATTAATCAGCTCAGTGGACGTCAGTGCAAAGTGGAGGGTTGATTTAACAAGTAACCAAGGAGATTCTTCCTACCTCATATCTTACAACATTTTGAATGCAAACACGACTCAGTATTTAGTTTTTCAGAGTAACCCAGCTCTGTCAAGTGAAACCAAACCAAAATTAGTAGGCTGACATATTTCCTCGGCTTCATTAGGTGAATACCTTGACACGTTATTTTTAAGTTTAAAATTAATTCTACCTTGTATATAAAGATAAAGTCTTCTCGTTAACTGTGCAGGTTATGACAATAAAATCTATTAGACGCCGTTTGCATGAGGTGACCAGAGTCCCTCTTTTAGGCGGGACAGTCCCGGTTTTTGGATGTCTGTCCCGCTTTTCTAATTGTGACTAGAATGTCCCCCTTTTTGAGCAAATTATCGTAAGTGTCCCGCTTTTAGAATATTACTATTACATAAGATATAGCATGACCTTATTTTATGAAAATAAGATGAATTAGATAAACTATGCATAAACCTAACCAAATGAAATACCAAATTATTAATATAAAATCTGTAATACTCACTAGCTGGTAACTTTGGTCGGCCCATTCACTGTACCGTACGGTACGTTCGGAGTTGGCAACTTGGCATTAGACGTTAGTATTTGATTAGCAGCCTTAGGGTGAGAGTACTGCAGGAGCGGTTGTTGTCACCCACGTAGGCGGATATATATATATATATATATCTATATATCTATATATATATATATATATATATATTATAATCACGCGCGCAGGGGGGGGGGGGAGATAGTGTCCCGCTTTTAGCTCCGATAAATCTGGTCACCTTACGTTTGCATGATTCTATCTATATCCTAAAATTTTTTACGGATTCTTGATATGTTCAAAAAATAATGCTTCGCTTGTGACAGAAACCGTATACTAAGACTCCATGATTCGAAACCATGGGGTGGCCATAGGGTTTTTCTATTTGTAGATGTAGGGTTGCCATACGTCCGGATTTCCCGGACATGTCCTGCATTTAGGTGTCAAAATCTTCGTCCGGGAGGAATTTTAAAAATCCTCCAAAAGTCCGGAATTTCAGCTTCCATCACTTTTTCTCGAAAAATGTAATATACCGTTAAACTCCAATGAGAGAGAGAGAGCCTCGTTGTTATCGTCAGCTGTTAAGTGTTGCCAACTAGGTTGGTTAATGTAGCAGCCAGCTAGGTTGGTTAATGTAGCAGCCAGCTAGGTTGGTTAATGTAGCAGCCAGCTAGGTTGGTTAATGTAGCAGCCAGCTAGGTTGGTTAATGTAGCAGCCAGCTAGAATGTCCTGCCTTTCATGTTGTTCAGCCACGGGCTTTTTTTTTTTTTTTTTTTTTCATTCTTAGTGCTGTTATAGCCATAAAATAAATGGTAATTGCACACAATTATTGCCTTAGTTTTCGTTGTTACACTGTAGCATTTCTTATTCTTATGATCTTATCCTGCATCTAGTTTTAGCATTTTTCAGTCATAATCTAGACAATTTTGTACTTTGCCTGTTTTCTATTGTAAAAAGATTAAAGACTGATACAGTACAACAAAACTGGTGTGAGTGATTTCTCTCTCTCTCTCTCTCTCTCTCTCTCTCTCCCGTATCTAGTACATCATACGAATGCCTCTGTATTTCATAACATAGAATGCAACTTATTTTTATCAAAGGGTATGTGGCTATACCAAAAAAAAAAAAAAAAAAAAAAAAAAGTGTGGCCACTGGCAACACCCACGAATGTCCAGTTACTAACTGGCTGAAGAACGTGTGTGGCAAGACCCTCCACCTTCTTTTGTTGTACTAGCACTCCGTGCCTTTTACAACAATGAATATTTCAAATTCAAATTTCTCTCTCTCTCTCTCTCTCTCTCTCTCTCTCTCTCTCTCTCTATATATATATATATATATATATATATATATATATATATATATATATACAGTATATGTATGCAAAATAACCACAGGAGATATGAAAGGCTCTGTCTGAACATGTAATATGCTAAAGTACTCACTCTCGCTCCTTTCATTTCTCCTGTGGTTATTTTGCATACATATCTTCAGTGACGTGAAGTTTCTGCTTGTATATATATATATATATATATATATATATATATATATATACAGAGAGAGAGAGAGAGAGAGAGCCCAGTGTCCCGAGTATTTGACAGAACTGGGATTTTTCAAGTCTTTATAAAGTAGGGAACCCCCAGGTAAGGACCTATGAGCTTCGTGACTATGAGCCGATAGGCGAAGTACCCTCCCAGTGCCGTGCCTCGCCCAGCACCCCTGGGATCCAATGGGATATATATATATATATATATATATATATATATATATATATATATATATATATATATATATATATATATATATATCAAGGTTTCATAACGTCAAAGGCCCAAAGTGTGTTGGGGGAGGGAAGAATGGGTTTCATCGGGGACGTCCGGTACTTTTACTGTTCAGATATGGCAACCCTAGTAGATGGTCTCCACGGAATTAAATGATCTGGACTACCGTAGCCTAGCCTCTGGGGCAGCCAAAAGGGTGGTAGTAGTGATAGTCCCAGATTCTTCAGAAACCTGAACCCTGTGGAATGCACACTGATATTTCCCTTCTATTCCAGATCATCCCCTTTCAATCGGGAGAATGGGAGGCAGGGTGAGTGTTTGTATATCAGGCAGTGGAGCCGCATGGTTATATCATTGCTACTGCATGAAGGCATTCCTCTCCAGCACCACAACTAGTCAATAACCAATGAATCCCATGATGTATTATCTTAGTCTTTTTGCTATCTTCAGACGATTTTATTCAGCTCAGAGGAGGCGTTTCAATTTCCAGTGGACAGATACAGCCGTAATAAACCTCTTCGCTGCAATGCATCCGTCCCAAGTTGAATAAAGCTGCCATCCTTTTTGGCCCATTAGGAGCGTAGGGACGCGGGACAAAGCTTTTAAATCCTGTCATTTAAGGCAGGGATAACCAGTGTCTCATCCCTGAACTGCATTCTGTAAGCAATAATCCCCAATCAACCGCCAGCTGTAAACCCTAATTGCCGCATCCATCTCGTTATAGCGCCTTAACCCACACCACCACCCAGCGTAATAAACTGTTTCCCTGAGTTACAGGAATCCATCTGACTTGTCACGCAGTGAGGAGTCATCCGAAAGTAGCAGTACCATTCCCAGGCGAGGACAAAGTGACTTTGCAATACGAACGCCACTTGAAATGGTCATGTGCATTTCAAGCAAGGAAACATCACCTTTCGAGCCAGGTAGCTATCACGTGGTGGGTGATATGACGTGGTAAGGCTCCCAAGCCTCGTCCTTCCGGAGCTCCATGCAAGCCCTGAAGAGTGACCCTAACGACCCTGCAGTACTGCGCATCTTCCTACCCTTCTAATGAATCAGAGAAGTCATCTCAGGAGTCTGAGTCTGAGGAAGGTTCGGATGACAAAAGTCAAGACTGAAATGTTTGCCGTGCGAGCCATGTTAAGGCACCCATGTGCTGACCTTGCCTCTCTCCCCTGCCTGGTATGTCTACTATAGTCACGGCGCGCAACTCTGAGGTTCTTGTTATCGTGCCCTGGCAACCTACCATTCAAAGTGCGTCTGATTTCGTGTATAATATGAGACGCATGTGATTTGTGTATAATATGTTCGTGTATAATACTCGTGTATAATATATTCATGCATAATAATATGATTCGTATATAATATGATACGAAATCGGATGCACATTTTGAATGATAGGTTGCCAGGGTACGATAGTGACAACCTCAGAGTCGTCCGCCGCGACTATTGTGATACCTCCCAGCCTGGCCTTGTCATATGCGAGGGAAAGAACTTCACCACCACGAGGGAGGCGGCAAGTGGGAGCTTCTCCTCCCCTCTCCCCAATCCAGGGATGCCAGCATGCCTCAGGACACGTCAGTGCATGGCCCCCAAACCTACTCCTGTTCATCACCTCATTCCTCACCACCAGCTCCTGGTCTTCATCGTTATTTGCACTGGAAGAACGAAGGATTTGTGATTCTTTTGGTTGTTACCAGCCGCGAGAGTGAAGCTGGTATTCTTTTCAGATTGTCTGTCTGTGTATGTGTCTGTGAGTCTGTTAGCACGATAACTTCGCACTGCCCAAGATACCATCACAAAATTTTACAGGGTGTAGAAAAGATGAAAATTTCCGACGAGTTCGAAACTGGTGAAAGTAGGTCAAGGTCAAGGTCATAATCCGAGCCACGCTAGATATGTATTGGCTTTCGGCTGGTGTAATTCCTCCCTTGGGGAAGGGGGCGTCTAGTTACTGATTGTTTTAAGCCTAATATTAACTGAGACGGGGGCTTGAAAACATGCGATTTTGCGAATTTCATCCACTCGTAGGAGCGGCCAGTCAGAATATACCCAGGGTGCAGGGGTTAAACATGTTGCTAAATTATTTGGAGGTAGCCTAAGTATGTTATCAACCTCTTTTCCAACAGGCACTTCTCCTAAGGTGAATGAACTCGCCTTAGGAAAAAAAAAAAAGAATAATCTAAAATACATCACTCTTGCATCCACACACTTGCTCCAATGGTTCTGCCACTGATGGAAGCATCACTTGAATTCTTCTTCCTTGATGCTCGTCAGGATGCTTGTTATATCAGGCTGAATGTCTTCATTTTTGTGCAGATGATGTCCTGTTACCACGAGCTTCAATCAAATGAATGAAATGAATGTGGGAATCTAAGTCTCCTAATACCATGTCTGTTCACTTTCCCTCAGAGCGCAGGGAGGCGTGGCTTGTGTGTGACGTCAGTGGACTTAAGTAACAGAAAATGTATAAAAGGGCAGACTCAAGTTAAACATTTATAATAAGGGAAAATGAAGAAGGGGAAGAAGTGCAGACTCGTTTAACCGTATAATATAGCAGTAGGTTCCCTCACACCCTTACGCCTTCCCTCACACCTCCATACCTTCCCTTATACATTTCAGTCCCTGCCCTCACTTCGGACTGAAAATGTGTCATGATCTGGAGAGTGTAGCATACATCCACTCACCACCATGGTCAGGCATCAACTGAACTTGCGTTTCGTGCAAGCTGATGTCACTCCGATGCTCCGCCCCCTGCGCCAGCTTGGACCCGTTTTAGGTGGAAGTGATCCGACTTGGTATTAGTAGACTTAGGTGGGAATAATGGATTTTACTCTCGTTTAAAAACTGCCGAGTAAAGAGCACTGCATGGCTAGGTGCGTTGTCGTGGTGAAGCGACCACCCATCATGTCTCTTCTTTTATTTGCATTTCTCTGCCTCATGGAAATATAAAGTCTTTCTGGGAAAACAACTAAAACAGTAGAACATTTGGTGAAAAACATTCCCGTGTTTACACAGCTCTTTCCATGTCAAAAAGCGTGACCAGCATGACATTACCATGATATAGACCGGCTTCTTTTGGTTTCCATGTCATTGATGTCTTCCACTAGGAGCTCTGTCTTTTGCCCTCTGAATCATATCCATAAATCCAGATTTCATCCACCCCTACGACAGTGATAAGAACGTTGGATCCAGTACACACTGCTCAATTAGGCTTGGGGAAGAAATAACATTATTATCTTCTGGGTCATCCATGAAGATGCAAGGAACAAAATTTATGGTTGTGAGAAAAATCAGCAGTGGGCGAGTAACAATAACTGTATTCTTGCCCTTACTATGGTGTACTAACGTGTGGTATCGTTTTGTTTGCTGATTTATGAAACTCAAAAGCCACTAAAGGACAAGCAATTGGGTGAAAGGATGGGATGGAAAGGTATAAAAGTGAGAGGAATGTTAGCTCGGCCTGATGGACAAACATGGAATGACCTGGAGACGATTCGTCAGTGGACACCTGGGGTTAAGGCACTCGGATGTAGATAGGGAGATAGATAGGTAGATAAAACTGCAGGTACCAGTCGCAGCTAAATAAACAGTGAGATCATTATCAGAAATTTTTAATCACATCTCTTCCATGAGTAAGTTTGAAGGTGTGAGAGAGGCGTGGAAGGCCATGAAGAAGTAAATTGACAGTATTAATGAATACGTTTGGAAGCCGAGGAAATAAAAAAAGTGACACAAAAGATGGATGAACTATGAAGATATACTGTACATAGCAAGAGTTACTTTTTTTTTTTTACCTTACCTTGCTAGTAAGCAGACTAGCCCCATCATAAGGATTTGTGAAATTTTACTTTGTGTGGATCATTTAGTTCGTGTGATGATGCCAAGAATTTCGAAGGTTTGAGTAATTAATGAACAGATGTGTGATGTGATCCACTTCACTAAGTACTTTGATAATTCTTCAGGTTTTCTACTACTCCCTAAATTTCATAAAACCTCCCATTGATTGTATTATGTGGTGATGATGAAAACATCTTACAAAACTTTGTAACTAATAAATATGATTATATTGCTAAGCTTGTGAGTGAATGAGACCATTTTTTTTTTTTTCTTTTATTGTAAAAGTGTGGAAAATGTTTCGGACGCAAGTGATTCTTCAAGGGATGAAGTGGCGCTTTTGAGAACTAAAAGACGTTATTATTATTATTATTATTATTATTATTATTATTATTATTATATTATTATTATTATTATTATTAAATATAAAAGTGTGGAACATGTGTCCATCGCTGTTTGAATTCTTTTTTTTCGAAGAACTGGCTCCCCTGAGAATTAAAAGAATTATTATTATTAATATTATTATTATTATTATTATTATCATTATTATTATTATTATTATTATCATGAGGGTGCTAAGGCTGCAGTGCGTGTGGATAATGCACTGAGTGAATTTTTCTGTCTGAAGGTTGGATTGAAACAGGGATGTGCCATGTCTCCATGGCTGTTCAATCTGTATTTGGATGGGGTTATACAGTAAAAGAGATACAAGGTAGGGCAGTGGATGTTGGAGCGGCCCTAATGAGAGAGGGCAGTGTTTGGAAAATTTCTGTACTGATGTTTCGAGATGATACTGTGTTGTTAAGTGAAGATGAAGGGGAGCTGCAAGGCTTGAAGAATGAGTTTGGGAGAGTGTGTAAGAAACGGAATCTAAAGGTGAATGTAGGGAAAAGTAAAGTTATGGTCTTCAAGAGAAGTGAAGTCAGTGAATGTACAGTGAGGTTGGATGAGGAGGAAATGGAAAATGTGAGTGCGTTTAAGTACTTGGGTAGTGTGATGAGTAAGGATGGAAGTTTAGAGGGTGAAGTGCTTGAATGGTACAACAAGGAAGAAAGGTTGCTGGCTCCTTGAAAGCAGTGATAAGAAACAAGGAAACAGGGAAGTGAGCATGGATGTGAAAAAGTTACTACATGTCGAGTATTGTGATACCAACTCTAACGTATGGAAGTGAAGCTTAGACCTTGTTGGAGGGACAGAAGTCAAGAGTGAGAGCAGTGGAAATGAGTTATTTCAGAGGAGCATGTGGAGTCACATGGAGAGACAGACTGACAAATGAGGAAGTGAAGGAGCGTTGTGGTATGGATGTGGATGTGATAGGAAGCGTTAGGAGAAACACACTGAGGTGGTTTGGCCATATGGAGAGGATGGAGAGTAAGAGACTGACGAGGAAAGTGTATGTGAATGAGGTGGAGGGGGGGAAGGGAGAGGGAGGCCAAGGATGAGATGGAGGAATGGAATGAAGAGGTATATGAGAGAGGGGTGTGTGAGCTGGGAGCAGGGCGGTGAAATAGTGAGGGACAGGGCGACATGGAGGAGATTTGTTTGTGGCTACCCCTTACGGAATTAGGCGTCTGTCAGTAGGCAGATAGATTATTATTATTATTATTATTATTATTATTATTATTATTATTATCCATAAAGGATCGATGGATAATGCACTAATTAGGACGCTTAACCTATTTCCACGTCTGTGTTGAGATAAATTCGTTAGAGATGATAGGCGTGTGAATGACTGTGCTGGGGGAACAGAAGAGAGACCCAGGTGACCCGCACACTAACTGCAGTAATTGTCTCATTACAGACTGGTGCAGCCTCGTTATCGCTCGCTGCTCTAGGGTTTTAGTTCATTATTGCCTCTGTCGACTCACTCGTAAGATCGTGCAAGTGAGAACAAAAACCCGACAAGCATTTCACCACTTCTGTTTACAACTTTCCTCCCCTGGCTAATATTACACTACTTGACCTCTTTCAACTTAGAGAGGCTCCTAGTTTGGAAGTTTCCGACGGCTATACTTAATTCTCCCAGGTGGAAAATTGTAACCTAAAGTGAATAAATCGTCTGGAAATGGCAGGGGTAAAATGCAGACTCCATCATGTCTATTCTTCTGAAACCGTCATTTCAGAATTGTTAATCAGTTCCCTTTGTTTGTGTGCAGTATTTCATGTCTTTGTTCAAACAGTCGTAACCAACGAATGCAGTGTTCGATCAGGCGTAAAATATATTTAGGCATTCACACACATGTGTATATTGCATATACACCATATACTATATATATGCCATACTTGTTTAACCCATAATCTACCAAACACCTACTCATTATATTTGGTTAACGTCTGATGATTTCACAATGCTTAAGAGAAGCTTTACGCACCCTTATGTCAGAAATATTGACGATTAACGATATAACAGAAAATAACGAGTCTTTTGTTTTATTCCTGCTTACGATGGACGATAATATTTAGTTTATTAAGACTCACCGCAGCCAGAGGGTTAATTATATGCAAATACATGTATGCTTTTGTTAGAGTAATATTATGAAAAGTATGTGGATACATATCTATAATTATTGTATAGCAACGTGTGGTAATGATATAACCGTATGAATATACAGACAGACTTTGGTACTAACTGTCCAAGAGGAGGAAGTAGGTACTAATGACTGGCAGTACAAGGAATATAAGCAGAATTTGGTACTGAGTATGAGGGAGGAGGAAGTACTGTAGGTACTCATGACTGGCAGCACAATGTATATACGAATATTAAACCCTAAACCTGTTCAGTTGGATGAGCAACTATGTTATACCGTACTTTTGGTACCTTCAGACGATTCTGTTGGTCTTAGAGCAGATCTCTGGCAGTGAAAGGGGGTGACGAATGCTGTATTATCCTGTCCAGCTGGAAGAGATTATCCAAATGTGAATATAATCCTGTGAAGATCAACAAGCATTAATATGGAACCGGGCTGCCGGTTTCGCCCCTAAGATAAATAAATGTGATCCTAACAATTGTTAAATATTAGTAAGCCCTTCACTATAACGACGTATTCCTTAGTATATTCTTGCTGCATTCATAGGAATTTACTCAACTCTTAAAATCTCAAGTACCGAACCAATTAATCAGTTCTACAGTCAATCTTTCAATTTCGAGAAGTGTCCCGTAAGCTGAGCCAAATCGTGTGACTGTTGTTAGAATATAATATGCACTGTGCCATCGTAGTTACGGCCTGCGCTTAAACTCTACTTCCTGTTTGTACACAGTTCTTGTATTCATTTATATATTCTTTTTTATTCACAATTTTTACGTTAGTTTACTTATCCCTCTCGTTAACCTCTTCATTCTTACCATGTACTCGTACTTCACTCCTTTTACTGACAGACGATTTTCTTTGGACTAAAAGGCTTTTACAACGGCGAGAGAAACACCTTTCACCGTCCCCTTACTACAAAATGTTTCCCCTATTATGATCAAAATCGCATGGTGGTAACAAGATAATAACAATAATGGAGTAATAAGAGTGTAGTGAATGGGTCAAATTGTCCTTCATTCCCTGTGTGTTGTTGCGTACTTCATCCCATGACCAGGTTTCATAAATTAACCACGAGTTCTTTTTCTGAACCAGCAGAGACGCTCGGCTAACCTTGCCTGTATGTTTAGGTTGTCCTTAGGGTCAGCCCCCCCCCCCTTCTCTCTCTCTCTCTCTCTCGTGAAATTTACTTTCAGTCTCAACAAGCAGTGGTCATTTGTTTCTTCAGTAAAGATATCCTTGACACATTTCTCAGATTCTCTAGTACTGTGGTTTTGTTTTCACCGTTTCTATATTCCCATACGAATTAATCATGTCGCTGATATTTCTTTCGTAATGTTTACAGATGGAACCATCGCTGGAACTAATGGGGACACCCATGATACACTGAATTAACTGCCTGAAGAGAAACGAACACCTGTAAACTGTATTAACTGCTTGAACACAGATAAACACTCGTTGTACACTGGATTAACTGCCTGAAGAGAAACGAACACCTGTAAACTGTATTACTGCTTGAACACAGATGAACACTCGTTGTACACTGGATTAACTGCCTGAACACAAATGAACACTTGTTGTTCACTGGATTAACTGCTTGGACACAAATGAACATGCCATATTTCCCTGGATCAATTGCACACATAACGACAATAATGTAAAGAACAAATGCTTAATCCAAGTGCTGTTGTTTGTGTTTTACTTTACTGATGATAATAGGGAGGGATTAATCCCCTTTACTGTCGTTTATTTTTTGTTAACTCTCAGGCATCTGGGGATATCTAATTGGCTTAAAATATAATTTGCTGTAAATATGCCCCCTTGGGCTTAGCAGTTTGACAGTACATCATATGGTGCGAAACATCCTCATAGGTACTGCATCAGCCAGGCTTCTTACATTGTACTCACGTGCCACGTCCCGGCAGATTTTTCGCCAATGACCCTCCCCCCCCAATCCCAGCAGATTTTCAAAGTGTGTTTTTTTGGGGGGGGCCTAAAACCTCCACTTTTTATGATAAACATCGATAATTCAGAGAGAGTGTTCAGTTGGGTTTAGAAATATGGTAGAAGTAAGAGTACCTTACCTTGTTACCGTGTTCTCTCAGGCCAGGCTTGAGAGAAAACGTTTTCTATGGGAGGGGTAGCTATTTCAAATCATTCATAACTGGGTATTTATTTATTTATTTGGTACGAATTTATATGTAGTACAAGAGTATATTGGTTTTCAGACAATAATATAGGCAATATAAGCATTGTTCACTCACCAAAAACATCAACATATGGCACCTTCTTTTACGATGTTACTGCCTCATCGCTTCTGCTTGTTTCTTCCTCTGGCTTATTTCTTCCTTTGTCCTCCACCTCAGGAATCATTTTCGCCTTGAATTTCGTCATTGGAGAGACCGTGGTATGACATGTCTTTACTGGCCAGGTCACTGCTAACAGGTGAGTTGCTGAGAAAATGGCGTGCGGGTGGGGCCAGGCATTATCCCTGCCTGGCGTTGGGTAGAGGAAGGTCTCCCACATAAGCCTACCAAAAATCACCTGTGAAACTTGAAAATTGTGCAAATGATGGACCTTGCAATTGCAAAACGTATGGATACGTCGTCGGGAGTCACCGTGACAAAACGTGGTGACGGATCCATATGTCGTCGGGACGCCTCGGGTTAAAGGCCTCCTTCGGCGGCCTCCGCTCGATGTCAAACAACAAACCAACAAATATACAGAGATCGGATCATTTTAATATAAATTATACTATACCGTTATACTATACAATTTTAGTAAAACGAGGGTGGAAGGAGAGGCGAGAGAGTGATAATACAAGAAACATGTCACTCTCTCTCTTGTGTTATGCTGGTAATTTCAACGTCGGACCAAGGACAAATCCATCCCCCCCAGTCTAAACAAGAGGGCCAAAAATGAGTCATAACTCATGAACCGATGCCCCGCTTGGTCTGGAAATCATTTTATTCTTTAACTTACAGCAATTTAATGGTACCGTACTATTAAAAAAAAAAAAATGTGCTATATGTGCTGTTGTGCCCTGTTACAATAATAGACCAACAAATACACAGAAATCAGATAATTATAATATAGATGATATGCATCTCTCTTTCAAAGGGTACACTTGTTTATTGGATTCTGTATTAGTGTTTGAGCGAGCAAAGCGAGCAAGAACACCAAATTTAGTCACAGTTTGGCCCCCCCGACATATGTACCCGAGCAAAAGATTTATCGCATCAGCAAGAAATGGGGGCAGGAGTCAGGAGGAAAACTCTGTAGTACAGTAGCGAACTTTTTTGGATAATTGAACTAATTTTGAAGTTATAAGAAAGACGCCAATATGGAAATCGCATAAAAATCCCCAATTATTTTCATTTCATAGACAACCCGTAATTCCCAACAGTTTTTCCGTAAATTGAGGAAACAGTTTTTTATAAGGCAGATTAGTGTAACAGCCAGTTGCACAAGAAGGAATGGTCTAGGGTTGCATGAGTAGTGCAGCAGTATTTTCTGATGAGTGTTGAATGCAAGCAGGTTTTTGTCTTTTCAGAACAAATAATACCTTCTGTTTGGCTTTTTTTTCTTTTTTTTTTGGAAATTTTTGACTCAATCCAAGTTAAACTAATATAATACCCTGATCGGGAGAGAAACTCTGAATTTCTTATTTCTGATTCGAATCGGAGCGCACCGAGAGATTTGGTGAAAGTGATTTTTTTAAGCAAAAAGCAAAGTCATAAACTTGCTAGGTCCCAAGCCCTAGACCTAAAATTAATACAAGAGGAGTATTGGTTTTAGGAAGTGTGAGGGAATATTTTTGGTGTAATCTACTAAGTTCTTTTCAGTATTTTCAGGTCAGGAAATCAGAGGAAGATGATGAGCCACATGAGGCAATATTCAGCACTGCCTGACTTGCCCGCTTGCCAGCTCGAACACGTTCCACACTTTCAGTGTGAACGCCTGTTACATGTTATTTTTTACATTAAGATTATTTTATTTTACTTCCTCAAACATATATATTCCCCTTTACACATATTAAACTGTTGCAGCTCATAATCTATAATCCTTTAAGAACCCATCTGTCTGTGGACCAGACAGCATAAGCAACATTCGCCTTAAACACATTGGTCCACAAGGCATACAAGCACTCACAAACATATCAAACTACAGCTACTCACACAACACAGTACCCAACATCTGGAAGCTTGGCATTATCATCATTATCCCTTAACCCAACAAAGACCCCACGTTACCTTCCTCAAACCGCCCCATCACACTCCTCTGCACCCCCTCTAAAGTCACTGAACGACAGGTACTTCAACTAGTTACACCTCACACCCCCCTAGCCCAATCACAACATGGCTTTAGGCCACTACACTCCACAAACACTCTTCTCACAGACCTTGCACAGAGAGTTTTTGATGGCATGAATTCAGCTAGGCCACCACACAGATCACTCCTATCCACACAAGACATTAGCAAAGCTTTTGATGCCATCCCCCGCCACAACCTCACAAACAAAATATTCAACACAAACGTGCATAATAACACAAAAAGGTGGCTGGCAAACTACTTAGCAGGCAGATGTGCACATGTAACATTTGCTGGTCAGTCTTGGAACATCAGAAACTTCATAAATGGCGTCCCCCAAGGATCTGTTTTGTCCCCATACACTCTTTAACTTACAGTATACATGCACGACATACCCGCACACCACACACCACAGATACACATACCTGTAGCTTCCTATGCAGATGACATAACACTTACATGTACACACCAGAACGCAAACATAGCTGCACACATCTTCGAACCTTACCTCAACACACTACACGAATTGTTCACCACAAACAGGCTCAAAATAACCCCAGCCAAATCTACAGTGACCCTTCTCACAAACTGGACAGCAGAACACAGTCACATTCCACACCTCACCATAAACAACACTCCCCTAACACACACACACACACACACACACACACACACACACACACACACAAATCCTTGGTGTAATATACATCAGTGTCATTTAAACAACACATTAGTTACATTAAAAATAAAATAACACAAAGACTCAGTGCCTTGAGGTCACTTGCCCATACAACATTTGGACACAACAAAGAAACATTACCACGGTATACAAACAATATATAGGTTCAATGGTGAATTGTACAAGTCCTGCTTGGGCTCCTAACCTCACTAAAACACACTACAACACTCTACAGACCATACAGAACAAGGCCCTAAAAATAATCACAGGCTGCACATTTACTTCACTCACAGACCACCTACATCAAGAAACCAGTCCTCAAAGTCAAGGATCACCTAGACATGAGAGGCACCGGAATTCTCGCTGCAGCCTCCACAAACCCACAATATCCACTACACTACATGGCAGCACATCACACACACACCAAGGAACATCAAAACAACACCCAGCACACGATATCATACACAAATACTGTCATCTCTCTCTCCTCGCCCGCCTCAGACCAGCTTCCAGAAGCACGTCCTTACTGAAATCACTCGCCGTTCCATTCAATCACTTAAAGAAAACATACAGCTGCACGCACAGCCTCCTGATATCACCCTTCTGAATCCTATCTCCCTCGTAAGGACAGGGTCCACCCGGCCAGGCTGAGATGTGGGCATCATCCGGCCCCCTTAAGGTACCAGAAGAGGCTGGATGACTCCGTCGCTGATATCTCTCCAGAGTGCAACACAGCACCCCATACTATTAAACACATTATGGAAGACTGCATTGCACACAATCACCTACGCCAGCAACACTAAAACACTTCTTGAGATCTCTGTGGGAAAGCCCGGCCTCGGCCATGGCCTTCCTTTGGGACTCGGGGCTGTTCGGCCAGACCAGCCTAGTGAACAACAACAACAACAACTCTCCTGATTACCGTTGCCGAGAATTACGAGCATTGCCGTGTACTATTTACTGCTACAACCAAATGATTTATTTAAGACAGATCAAGGGCCAACCTAAAAGAGAGAGGCATTTAAAAACTGGTGTAAACCAGGCATTACTGCTTCACTGCAGTGGTCATTTAACTCTTTCGCTAACATTACCTATAATTATTTTTTAATCACGTTACAGCCAGATCTCTTTATTAGGTCTTTGGTAAGACCTGTATTAGTTACGAAATAACTGTTTGCTCTTTTAAGTCCTCCAGTTCTAAAAGTCTCCTCTGAAAAGAAGTAAAAAAAATCTTCAGGAGGGGCTGAATAAAACCGCCTGACTATGGCAAGAATAATTATTTATGAAAAGTGTTGGAAGTTAAAAGCAAGGTAAACACATTAAAACATCATCTTTATAAAAGTGGTGGATGAGTTCCCCGCGAGAAGGCCGCTGCCGATAGCCTCATGAATATTCAAGTGGATCGGCTTAGTTACAGGACGTGGAGTACTAGTATTTTGGACACTCGCTGTTGGCCCATGTCCACCCATGTTGGCAAACACTCATGTTTTAAGCTCTATCTTGGCATAATTCTGTGGTATATTTTATATATAAATGAAACCCAAAGACTCTATCATCAGCCGTCTGGCTGACAGGTTCAGATCCTTTAATTCGGCCACACTTACGGTATTTAGTAGCGCCTCTTCCTTTGTGATTTATAATGCCTACTGCTACGTATCATCTTTTACTGATGCAAAATGATATAAAAATATAAGAAATAACACACAGGAAAGTGTCATGGTGTAACAGAAGAAATAAATCATCAAAGAACAGCGATACCTTGGTATTTCAGTCAATATAGGAACTGAATTTTCAACGAGGAAATAAATCCTGCCCGTCCCCTGATTTCGCACTTCTGTAAGTGTTTCATAAAACAAATTTCCATATGCGGATACAACTTTTCCAGATATTCCAGTTGTTCTTTCTTTCTTTCTTAGAAGTGGACTTCCGTCATGTCAGGTTTATGTGCAGTTTCCACTAACTCTTCTGCTCTACACCATGCCCGTTATGAGCTGAGCATTCTGACATATTTGTTACCGTTGCTGATGGTGACTCTTCCGGTCTTCAAAATATAATGCATAACATTCCAGTTACATCCAGTGTAAATTGTTAATTCTTTCTCCTTATATTATTGGCTTTCTGTGAATAACGTCCTGGAATAGTTATCATTTTCCTCTGTTCTTCCCAATAGTTCAATTTCTTCCATATAAAATACATACCACTGCAGTATGGTGTAAATCGTTGCTGCATACTATCAGGAAACTCTTCTCCTCTCATTCACAGTCCAACCATTATGGTGGATTCGCTGTTGTTAATAATAATAATTTACCCTCCATATGTCTCCATAATCAACACATACAAGCAATGAATATTTTCCATGTAAACTCGTCCTTCTTATCTCAAGGTATATTTTCTTCCTTCTGTTACAGTTGAACCATAGCATGAAATGAGAGTGATAAGTGCTTAGTTTCTTCTTCTTTTTCTGCTTCTTCCTCCTCTTCTTCTTCTTTTCCTCCTCCTCCTCCTCCTCCTCCTCCTCCTCCTCCTCCTGCTTTTTCCTCCTCGTCCAGTTCTCTCCACCTCCTTCCCATCTCTCCCTCTTCCCCTTTCTCATCGTTCCGTACAATCACCCTCCTGCCATTTTCTCCGTGGCTTCTTCTTCCATCTCCGTTCCTTTAGTCTGCGGTCGTTTGGATGTTTTTCTTCATTAATTTTTCTTCTTTGTTCTCCTTAATCTTTTCCTTTCCCTTTTTCTCGAAATCCTCTTCTTCCTCACCCTCCTGTCCTCCTTTCTTTCCTTTTCATCGTGTGTGTGTGTGTGTGTGTGTGTGTGTGTGTGTGTGTGTGTTTCTCTCTCTCTCTCTCTCTCTCTCTCCTGATTATCACTATTCTCTCTTCTTCCCACCTTTCCAAAACTTTTCTCTGCCTACCGTTCTGAACACCACCACCACCCCTTCCTCCTTCTCCTCTTTCTCCTCCTCCTCTTTGTTTTGTTGCCTTCATCCCCTTCCTATCTTCTTTATTCTTCTCTCTTCTCTTTTCATTGTGTCTCTTTACTCCTCTTCGTCGTTCTCTTTCATTCTCTTTTTCCTTGTCTTGTACCTTCTCTTCCACCCTCTCTTCCGTCTCATTTCTCATGTTCTTCCCTCTTTTCTTTTTGTATTTCGTCTCTTTTCCATTTTATCCTTTTATTCTTTCCTTGGCTTCCTATCATTAATATTTTTTCTTCTTCTTTTGAATCATTCTTCTCTTTGCCTCCTAACGTTCCATCTATTTACTTTCCTTCTCCTCGCGTTTCCTTCTTGTTCTTCCTCCTCCTCTTCCTTTTCTTCTTCTTCTTCTTCTTCCTCTTCTTCTTCTTCTACTCCTCCTTCTCCTGCTCCTCCTCTTCCTGCTCTTCCCTCCCTCCCGTGGCAGACAGACCCTGTATTAAGGCCTTGTGGTGGAGCCCAGGCAGAATTACATTGTCTGTTGTATTATGTCGCCATCTTGTCTCCTTTCCCTTGCCTTCATACCATTCACATCTTCCCTTTATTTCATACACCATTTTCTTTTCTTGCTTCTCTTCTTCATCCCTGTCTCATTTTCTTCGTCTCTTCTTCCTAATCCTCTTCTTTGTGTTCCTTCTTCTCCTTTTCGTTTTCGAATTCATCATCCATTTCCTCAGTACACCGTATTTGTTTTTTTTTCTAGTCTTCACATTCTTCGTGTCTTCTATATTCGTCTGTCTTATTTTCATCCTCTTTCTTCTTGTTCTTATTCCTGTTCTTGTTCTTCTTCTTCGTTCCAGGGTATTCCATTATCAAAAGCATTTGAGGGTGGCGAAGCAGAATTACATTGTCTTGCACATGCCGCAGCTGAAATGCATTTCTGTGGAATTAGCATATAATATGCATACCACTGACATGACCATTACATGATCCGAATAAATGTGCAAGTGTCCTGCCTTCCCAGCTATGCGTACATGCTTCTGTGCACATATTTACTGGTCATATGTACGTCTTTTGTGACATGCAAGTTTGCATATATTTACATGCCTTGCAACCAGTGCGTACATGTGTGTCTACATGTGTTTACTGGTCATATGTACGTCTTTTGTCGTATGTACGTTAGATATTTACTTATCATAGTTACTGCCATGAGCAAAACATCGCTGACCATCCCCTGCCAGTGTTGTCCTGCCTTCCATATTTCTCATTCCCTCCGACAAGACTGGGAGTATCCTTCCTTCCCGTACTCTTTTGTTGTGTATTTCATAATATCTGTAACGTAAAAGTAGTTCCTGTAACACCTTCCATTGCCACAGCCAGCAGTGATGTGTCGGCAAACTTTTGCTCATGCTTGTACGTTGCTTATTGTCACGAACACGTTTCCAGAAGCTGTCTTGTCGTATTTTATTTTATGTTATTTTTTTAAGCGTTTGTTGATCTTTATCTTGCCACTTGTTCATTTTCAGCAACTGTTCTTTTCCAGATTCAGTAATGGATTCTGCATGGATGACGTGTAAGAAGATACTAAAATGATACTACTAAATGATAAGGAAGAAGATATTACATGATACGTAAGAAGGTACTATTAACCGAGTGGCGAGACGCAAATGCGACGTCCACCCAGGAACCAAACCCTCACACTTTTCCCAAAGCCTCCCAGTGGCGAGGAACCGTCAAACGTATGGGAAAATCGGTTCACTGAATGGGGCGGCGCTTCAGGGGCAGTTGCTTGCCTGTGGTTGACAGGTCTGTTCAACCAGACAAGCTGAGGCTGAACAACAACAGCAACAACAACTAAATGAACAGATTATGGAATTTTGAAAACTGGTGGTCCGATGCACTATCATTACAGCACAAGACCTGGCCTACAGTAAAATATGAAATAAAGTTCTAATTATGGCCTTATGGCTATTTATGTGAACTTAATGTCCTAGTTACACTCCTAGTTGCATTTTTAATATTGTACAACTTCAGGCAAAATGTAAAAATTCGGGTTACCCAAATCTCAGTGAACTACTCACACTCTAAAGCTGGTAGTCCAGTGGACTACTTGTCTAATTTTTACTAATTTAGAACTTTGCTTGGGAATCGAACTCTGACTCTTGCAGTTTGGGTACATTAACCAATGCACCACCAGTTCGTCATGGATGAAGAAGTAAGTGTCCCCACTGATTTACCTAAAAGCAGTGGATAAGAATGGACCATACTGGGTTTGGACAAGCCTGAAGTGACATACAAACTAGAGTGGATACTGAATGACCTGAGTGGATCAGAACAGATCTGGACAAACCCGACATGGCCTTAATGGACCATGTTTTGACTGGGCCAGAATAGATGAGAAGGACCTAATGGACCGATGTGTTCTGATGGAACCTACAGGAAATTAAACTAAATGGATATGATATAACCTGAATGAGCTCATTGGATGTGAATGCACCTGACTGCACCATTGATGAACTTGACTGAGCTTTTATGGACCTTGTTGCGGGATATGTTTATCATAACTTACCTTTTGATTACCACAATAGTCCTGCATTTATGAAGAATTACCAGAATATTCAACAGCCGCGCCATACACTTGGTCTACTGGTCCGTCCACATGATCAGTGGACACCTATGGATCTGAAGCATGATACTGGGAATACGTTGTAAAATCATATACACGTGATGAACTGAAACACCTTCACTGCCTTTTATATACTATCATAAAATGATTAGTTACCATTCCCAAAAACTGATGAGCAACGTGCTCGAGCACAACAGGTACCCAAAGACCTAATTTTAGGCCCAACCTTGTGCCTTTGGCCTTGACCTTTTGCACTGAAAAAGATGGTGAACTATGCCTGGCCAGGATGAAGCCAGAGGAAACTCTGGTGGAGGTCCGGAGCGATTCTGACGTGCAAATCGATCGTCAGAGCTGGGTATAGGGGCGAAAGACTAATCGAACCATCTAGTAGCTGGTTCCCTCCGAAGTTTCCCTCAGGATAGCTGGCACTCGTACATGAGTTTCATCCGGTAAAGCGAATGATTAGAGGTCTTCGGGACGAAACGTCCTCAACCTATTCTCAAACTTTAAATGAGTGAGTGTCTGGGCTTTCTTGAAAGACAGGGGCGCGGCGGCCTTCCAAAAGCCGCTGGCGCCGCCGTCCACGACTGAAGCTCTAGAGCCAAATCACTGAGTGCCTAGTGGGCCAATTTTGGTAAGCAGAACTGGCGCTGTGGGATGAACCAAATGTCGAGTTGAGGGGCCTAAATGAATGCTCATAGAACCCAAGAAAGGTGTTGGTTGCTATAGACAGCTGGACGGTGGCCATGGAAGTTGGAATCCGCTAAGGAGTGTGTAACAAATCACCTGCCGAAGCAACTAGCCCTTAAAATGGTATAGCGCTCAAGCATTCTCCCGATACTCAACCGCCGGTGGCACAACAGGCTTTGACACGCAGGTCTTTAAGCTCCGGTGAGTAGGAGGGCGCGGTGGTGAGAGTTGAAGGTTTCGGCGTGAGCCGGACTGGAGCCGCCACTGGTGCAGATCTTCGTGGTAGTAGCAACTAATCGAGAGAGACTCCCTCAAACCATCTGCCAAGTGTGGTGTAAATAAGATAATTTTTTTTTATACATTACTCTGTGACCTTGATTTCAGATCTGTTGTTCTGCAAATGGAAAAATATATTCTAACCCAGCCTCCAAGTTGTCCATTATGCTTCCTTCAAATAGAATAAAAATGCTTAGAGTTAATTGTGCAGTTCCCGTGAAAACGGAGGAGACAGAGTTAGGACAAGGGCAGATGGAGGAATAGATGACGTAAATAAGATAAGCGATAGTAATATGGGATATATATATATATATATATATATATATATATATATATATATATATATATATATATATATATATATATATATATATATATATATATATATATATATATATATATATATATATATATATATATATATATATATATATATATATATATATATATATTGTTACGGAACAGAGAAAGATAATGTACACTTTAAGTGAGAATACTAAAAATCACTACTGTCCCGTAAAGTTCCAGGTTCAAAACAAAAGAGTTAGGTAAAATTACAAGTTAAAGTTTAATGCTCAAACTAACAACAAAACATTCAGGACTCATAAGGATAATGTAATGGCAAAAAACAGGTTAAATATATGGTTAACTGCAATAGCCTCTATTAACACGAAATTAGCAAGAGTAAATTTATCTAAGTCAGCCCTGATAAAATGACAATACCAGATAATACTCGGTGCATGCAAGATATATTATTACAGATACAAAATAATATTAATGATGGCTGACAATAAGAATCTTACATGAATTACAAAAACCTCACTAGGCCTACGAATTAACACCTTATGCTATACAGTACAAGAACAAAATGCAATAACAGTTATACTCAAATTACACAGCTGCTACATGGTTGGAGACTTCCTGAGCACTCACAATAATAACAATTGTACAGGGGAGGACAGAGATGTGAACAAAATGAGGAGTAGATCTAAGTGGCAATAATGCAGAGATTGAGCTCATTATATAGGGGCCGGCAGAGCTTGATACAACTTGTAAGAAGGACGCGCAAATGAAGCCATGGGGACAAAGAGTTGACAATCCTGCTCTGAACAACAGAAAGAACGACTTTACTATAATGGTAGAAGGGGGGGAGTGAGGTAGAACACGCTCGTGATCAAACATGCAGCATACTGTACGTTAGAATTACACAAAGGATGATGAAATCATAGGCTATGTAACACCTCCCCACAAAGAAAAAGAAATTTACAAAGGAAATTTCTTATTACTCTAAAACAATCTGTCTAAAGTCTAGATAAGCAATCTGCAATAACATTTTCTTTCCCCTTAACATGTTGTATGTCTAATGAATACTCCTGAAGAAGTAGACTCCATCTTGTCAATCTCTGATTTTTATCTTTAAACTTACTAAGGAATTTCAGTGGGTTATGATCGGTATAAATGACTATGGGGTCAAAACCAGAACGCAAATAAAATGAAAAATGCTGTAAACCCAAAATCAAGGCCAAAAGCTCTTTCTCAATAGTTGAGTAGTTCTTTTGAGGTGGAGTGAACTTCTTACTGTAATAAGATACAGGGTGTTCAATACCCTGACCATCCTCTTGCAGCAAAACAGCCCCAGCTCCTGTTTCACTTGCGTCAACAGCCATCTTAAAAGGCTTAGCAAAATTTGGAGTAGCGAGCACTGGCTGACTTAATAGGATAGCTTTAAGTTTGCTGAAAGAGGATTCACAGTTATCAGTCCAGACAAATTTAACTCCCTTTTTCAGTAGGTCTGTAAGTGGTGATACAAGAATTGAAAAGTTAAGAACAAATCTCCTGTAATAACCTACCATTCCCAAAAATCTTTGTAGCTCTTTCCTACTTTTAGGTCTGGGAAGATCACTTATAACCTGAACCTTAGCTCCTGGCGGTGCAACATGTCCATCACCAATTACGTACCCAAGGTACTGAACTTTAGCTTGACCAAACTCACACTTTGATAAATTAGCTACAAGATTAGCCTGAACCAAACACTCAAGAAATTTACTGACATGGCATAGGTAATCTTTCCAGTTGTCACTGAAGATTAATACATCATCAATATAATCAACACACCCTGCCAAACCCTCTGTTACAACATTCATGAGCTTCTGAAATGTGGCTGGTGCATTCTTCATATCATATGGCATTACAGAACATGCAAAAGTCTTTCCTAGTGTTACAAAACATGAGATCTCCCTAGCACGTTCAGTCATAGGTACTTGCCAGTATCCCTTTAACAAATCAAACTTACTTATGTACCTAGCCTTTTCGATCTTGTCTATGCAATCTTCCACGCGAGGGAGAGGGTAAGTGTCTGTTTTGGTTATCTGATTAACACGTCTGTAGTCAATGCAAAGCCGCTGTGACCCACCTGGCTTAGGGACTAGAGTGACAGGAGAACTCCACTCGCTCTGACAGGGCTCAATCATCTTGTGGTCCAACAGGTAGCCAAGCTCCTTCTGGATGAGAGGAACTTTCACTGGGTTCACACGGTAAGGAGGGAATTTAATTGGCTTTGCGTCTCCAACATCGACATCATGCATCAACACAGTGGTTCTTCCTGGAGTGGCACGGAACACTTGCGGGTACTCCTGCAATAATGCCGAAAACTCCTGCCTTTCCTCGGGAGGTAGATGAGAAAGCTTAGTCTGGAGATCATTCATGATATCAGGATTCTTCCCCAAACTATCACTCAGGCTCATGCTGCATGGGAGAACTTCACTTGCAGACTCGGGTGGAACAGCTACAGTGCAGACTGGGTTATTTTCGTCCCGCCTGTGATATAACTTTAGCATGTTGATGTGACAAAGTTGCTTGTTCTTTCTATGATCTGGTGTGGCGATGACATAGTTGACATCACTGAGTTTCTTCTCCACGAAATAAGGACCACTAAACTTGGCTTGAAGAAGTTGCCCATGCACTGGTAGCAGAATCAAAACCTGATCTCCTGGCTGAAAGTGGCGTAACCTGGACTTCTTATCATACTAAGTTTTCATCTTCTCCTGTGCAGCTCCTAAATTCTCTCTCACCAGCTGTAAAGCAGTGGACAGCCGTTCTTTGAACTTCATTACATACTCCAGCAGGTTGACGTCATCTTCCTCCGACAGCCAGCATTCCTTGAGTAGCTTAAGGGGTCCTCTAACTTCATGGCCAAACAGTAGTTCAAAAGGTGAGAAGCCCAGTGATTCATTTGGAGATTCTCTTGCGGCAAATACAACAAATGGAAGACCTTTATCCCAGTCTTTCTGATGTTCCAAACAGTATTTCTTGAGCATCGATTTGAGTGTTTGATGATATCTCTCCAACGCTCCTTGGGTCTGGGGATGGTAAGCTGAAGACGTGATCTGGGTGATGCCCAACTCTTTCAGAGACTGCTTGAAAACATTTGACATGAAATTACTTCCCCGGTCTGACTGTACCTCCTTGGGCAGACCAAACTTTGTGAAGAACCCTAGCATTTCCTTAACCACGTTCTTTGCTGAGATATTTCTAAGTGGAATGGCTTCAGGATAACGAGTAGCCATATCAATCAGGGTCAACACATAAGAAAATCCTGAAGAAGTCTTAGGAAGAGGGCCCACAATATCCACCAACACACGGGTGAATGGCGCCTCAAAAGGAGGAATGGGAACTAGAGGTGCAACCTTTTCGGTCTGATTACACTTCCCCACAACTTGACAGGTGTGACAAGACTTACAATACCAGGAAACATCCCTGAAGATACCTGGCCAGTAGAAGTGTTTTAAAATGCGTGCCACAGTCTTCCTCACTCCAAGGTGTCCTGCCAAACTAGAATCATGAGCCACTCTAATGATATCCTGCCTACAAACACGAGGGATGACAACTTGATGTACAACCTCCCATTCACAGTCGGCTGATGCTGTAGGGGGTCTCCACTTCCTCATAAGTACTCCTGACTTTATATAATAACAAGTAGAAGCACCAGCTGACTCTTCTTCACTGCAAGCAGAGTTAGCTAGACCTTTCAACTCAGGGTCAGCAACCTGCAACCCAACCAACTCTTGATGAGACAAATTATCAACACTAAGGGGTACTGCCTCATCTGGTGAGTGGTCCAAATTAGCAAGAAAAGTGTCAGCTAGGATAACATCATCATCATCATTATCCTCTAAGTCACCAGTAACTTTAGACTTAGCCCTTGTGACAGCACATGCAGGGAACACATCAGGGACATCACAATCCTGGGCCGCAGCCACTGGCTCACTAGACAACTGAGGAGCTGGACACACTTGACTTCCACCAATATCATTTCCAAGTAAGAAAGTTACACCTGACATTGGGAGTGTCTCAACCAACCCAACCATAACGGAACCATTAACAAAACCAGACTCTAAATTCACTCTGCACAGAGGGACAGAGAAGTAATTATTTCCTACACCTTGTAAGATTACAGTTTCATCAGAGGAATTAACATTAGAGCCTAGAACACTGGTCAGCATAAGGGATTGGCAAGCACCTGTATCACGATATATTTTAACTGACTTCCTGTCATTACTGTCCAGAGGACTGACAAAACCATCAGACAGGAAATTAGCACATGAACTCTTGTGAGTGTCACCCACGTTACTGCTCAAAAGAGGAGCTTCATCATGAGGATTTAATTTACCCCTCAAAGCAGGTTCAGTTAACTCAGTTAAGGAATTCTGGGAACTCTCAAGGGTGGACACTAGACCAACTGACTGAATATTTAAAGACTCCTTTTTGTTCACATCACGCTGTCTCCTGAAACATTTCTCCGTAGTATGACCAAGCTTACTACAATAAGTACATTTACTTTTCTGAAATCTAGAGGTGAAGCTGGTATTTACTTCCTGAGAAACATCATCTTTATTCTCTTTCCTGTTACCTGTACTCTGAGTAGAGGCAACGTACTTACTCTCAGCTTTCCTTTTTTCTTTAGAATATCTCTTGTGAGTGAGAACATATTCATCAGCTAAAACTGCAGCATCAAACAAATTATCTATTCTTTTGTCATCAAGATATAGGCTTACATCTTTACTAATACACCTTTTGAAGTCCTCCAGCAAAATCATCTGCTTAAATTTACCAAAATCAGAATCCACATTCTTAGAATTTAACCACTGCTCTAACAGATCTTCTTTGACTTTTGCATACTCAACATGGGATTGCTTATCTTGCTTATAAGTTGTCCTAAATTTTACTCTATAGGCTTCAGGAACAAGCTCATATGCCTTAAGAATCAAGCTCTTAACTACATCATAATTATCAGATTGATCCTGAGGCAAAGATGCATAAGTTACTTGAGCTTTACCGGTGAGAACAGTTTGAAGGAGTACCGGCCAATACTTTTTGGGCTAATTAAAACCTGTAGCTACCCTCTCAAACAACTGAAAATACTTTGTTAAAACAGATTCATTAAAAGGAGGGACAAATTTAACATTTTTAGCCACATCAAAATCATCAGAGCTACATGATCCAGTTTCACATTGTTTCATGCGATACTCATGGTCTGCCTGAATCCTAGCAATTTCAACTTGTGCCTCAGCCTCCTTAACACGAGCCTCCTGCAGGGCTAGCTGTAACTTAGCTAATTCAATCTGCGTTTGCTCATTTGGAGGAGTTACATTGAACAAGCTTTCATTAATCATGTCAACTATTTGATCTTTAGAATGATGAGAGCGAAAAGCAATTCCCAATTGTTGAGCAACAAGCTTAAGTTCATTCTTTGTTCTGTTTTCCACATCACACACTGTTTGCACATTTGACAAAAAATCTTTGGCTTCATCAAGCGTAGTAATATTAGACATCATGAATAAATCACAGTCACAAAATATCAAGCAATATCCTTATGATAATATCCTGAATATCCTGATAAGAGGTCGCCAAATTTATGTTACGGAACAGAGAAAGATAATGTACAGTTTAAGTGAGAATACTAAAAATCACTACTGTCCCGTAAAGTTCCAGGTTCAAAACAAAAGAGTTAGGTAAAATTACAAGTTAAAGTTTAATGCTCAAACTAACAACAAAACATTCAGAACTCATAAGGATAATGTAATGGCAAAAAACAGGTTAAATATATGGTTAACTGCAATAGCCTTTATTAACACGAAATTAGCAAGAGTAAATTTATCTAAGTCAGCCCTGATAAAATGACAATACCAGATAATACTCAGTGCATGCAAGATATATTATTACAGATGGCAAATATTATTAATGATGGCTGACAATCAGAACCTTACATGAATTACAAAAACCTTACTAGGCCTACGAATTAACACCTTATGCTATACAGTATAAGAACAAAATGCAATAACAGTTATACTCAAATTACACAGCTGCTAGATGGTTGGAGACTTCCTGAGCACTCACAATAATAAAAACTGTACAGGGGAGGACAGAGATGTGAACAAAATGAGGAGTGGATCTAAGTAGCAATAATGCAGAGACTGAGCTCATTATATAAGGGCCGGCAGAGCTTGATACAACTTGTAAGAAGGACGCGCAAATGAAGCCATGGGGACAAAGAGTTGACAATCCTGCTCTGAACAACAGAAAGAACGACTTACTCTACTATAATGGTAGAAGGGGGGGAGTAAGGTAGAACACGCTTGTGATCAAACATGCAGCATACTGTACGTTAGAATTACACAAAGGATGATGAAATCATAGGCTATGTAACAATATATATATATATATATATATATATATATATATATATACCTAGGCTGCTTCCCCCAAGGAAAGGGAGGTAGCCGAGACAGGACGACACACTCTCCATTTACTCATCCATTCAAACACATTCATTCGCATCTTAGCCCCAAAGGGGAGAACGGACAGATCCTCACCGCATCACACCGCACAAGGGTCAACTGCGCAATGCAATCAGTGACATCCGCACAGGGCCCGACAGCAGAACTAATTTACCCCTGCCACATCATAACAGACCCATCCCCTTACCCGCACCTGACCTGACAAGCTGATCAGACCAAATGCGGGAGAATATCCCCTCAGGGCTGCGTCATCACTTATTCACAATTTCTCTCCATTTATTTCTGTCATGCACAGCCACTCTTCCTTGCTCAACAGACATCCCTCTCGCATCCAGCGCTCTCTTCACACTGTCCATCCATCCTATTCGTGGTCTTCCTCTCAGCCTTACACCTCTCACATCAGATCTAGTTATCTTTTTCACCAATCGCTCATTATCCATTCTCTCCATATGCCCAAACCATTGCAACACCCTCTGCTCAACTCTACCAGCCATCTCCCGAACAACTCCAGTTCTCCTTAGCACTTCATCATTTCGCACCCGATCCATACGCGTCACTCCACACATACTCCTCAGACACCTCATCTCCATTACATTCAAACTTTTCCTCTCTGCTACACCCATATTTCATGTTTCAGCCCCATATAATGCAGTCGGTACCACAACACCCTCATATATATATATATATATATATATATATATATATATATATATATATATATATATATTAATACTGAGAGAGAGAGAGAGAGAGAGAGAGAGAGAGAGAGAGAGAGAGAGAGAGAGAGTTGAAAAGACGGGGAAGAGACAAAGATTGATTAACATAGTGATCAAGAATTTTTGTTTTGGTAACACTGAAGGGAGTTGGAGGAAGTGGAGGACGGAAGCAGAGATATGAAGTGAACCAGGCAGGAAGACGGGAAGGCAAAGGTAGAGAACGAGAAGGATATAATACACAGATCAAATTTAAGAAACAGAAACTAAGAGTAATCGGTGGAGACTGAACAAGATATTTTTCAGGCAAATTTCTGTAAATGGCCTTCATTCACCTCATAGAAACTTTAGCCAAGTATGATGACCCGGCACTCCATTTCCAGAATCTCATTACAATGAACAGGAAAAAGTATAGCAGATCTAGTGTGAGAGAAAAAAAAAAAAACGTATAAAAGAATGAAAAGAAAGAAATGAAGATGAAGTGAAATGTGACATAGTCATAAATTTCCTCCGATTGTGAAAGTTAGTCTGAATGCTGAAAGATATTGAGCCATCGATCAGATTCAAATGTCGTGGTGGGACCAAATGTAATAGGATAAAATAAAACGTCGACGTTGCGAAATGTAAGAGTCCTCCATAAAATCACAGGCATTGTCTTCAGGAGAAACTGTGGATGAGTGAACTGAGGCGGTGCAGTACCAGGACATATGAACATTCACATACAGACACGGTAGCTAAGTTATCCCTCAGACGTTGGGAAGTCACCGTTGAGCTGAAGAAAATCGCCTGGTGATAGTAAGCATAAAGTTATATTTCCTTCTGCTGTCAGAAAGGAAGCATCACGCTGTCAGTTATCCAGTCAGTTTTCTTTCTCGGTGAAGTTTGCGAAATGAGTCGCCACTTTAACAGTCAGGCTCCTTGACTCACTTTGGTAAGTATAATCGTCTCACGTTAACTGAAAAAGGGTGATAGAGATCTTTCAAACATGAAAGTTAATGGTCACAGTTTTAACATCTTCTGCCGCCTATACTTAATCCCAAATGTACAAAACTGTCTAAAGTTATTTTTATTATTTTTTTTTTTTTCCACCATGAGACACTTGAACAAAGGCAGCGTCACTCAGAGAGTTACCAAGCCAATTTTCGCTCTCGTTGGTGCTTGTGGGACAAGTTGTCTCCTTAACTGGCAACGGAGTCGCGAAATATTTTGTGGCTGCAGACAAACACTGGCATGGAGATGAACGCGATGGGCAGCCTTTGTTCTGTGCTGTGGTGGGAGAAAACAACGGAAAAACGTTTCAAGACTTATGCCTGGTGATGGGACGCAGGAACGTTTGCGAAAGGCACAAGGTTATCGCAGGTGACGGAGTACAGAGAATTTTCCCACGTACTCCCTGCATATGAGATGGAGTATGTGGCCCTTCCATAGCCCAATACTGGGATTACAAACAGCCTCGCCCCTTCTGCCATACATAAGTGTGAAGAGAGTACCCTGGCTTCCTTTCATATCGATTCATGTCCCGAAGCGGATAAACTAATATGATCTTTATCACTCCACTCCACGTGAAGAGTAAAAATTTGGTATGTAAAGAGAGGTGGTGTTTCATGGGAGGATGGGTTGTTATTGGGAAATAACAATATCGCTTATTATTTTCCTCCCCTTGACCATCCTTAACAGGATGCAGCGTCAGCCAGTATTTAACAACTTAGAAAAGATGTTCTTGCTTCTTTTAGGTATCATAATTTGCAAGCCAATCAGTGGTTAAAGCTTAGTCATTTATGTAATGAAATCATATCACTCTAATAATGAAAAAAAAAAAAAAAAAAAAATCGCTCTAGTGCACACACACTGTTTAACTCTTAATCCCACAACACTTGTTTTATTATCCACACAAATCGTGTCACGCTAGGATGTCAGCTAAAAGAGTCCACAACATACGAGTAATAAGATTCACTGGGAAGGTATGAAACTCCCCAAGGATTCCACAACAAGTGTTCTAATAATGTTCATTTTAAAGGTACGTGGGCATGCCGATGGCGCTACCAAATATGGCTGTGGAGAAGCTGAGCATTGGAAAGAATAGCTGGTTAGCCTTTTAGCAAACACAGCGGCATAAAAAGCTAACTTAATTTTATGCAATATGAATTTCTGATGTAAAGAAGTCGTTATACTAATAACTGCGCATATAAGTATCTCCTTTATGACTCCAGAAGGTTGTAAATATTTGGCAGTTTACTGAACATCAAGGGAAACTATGTCCACACTCCCTATTATAGAAAGTATTTGTCAAGGAAAGAAATTCTGAGTTACACTCTAGCTATTTCCAAGAGATTTTACTCAGTTCAAAACGGACGTTTGATACTTGAGAGGCTAGATTTTGTGTTCGTTAGCTATTTCACAACTGCCTTATATATATATATATATATATATATATATATATATATATATATATATATATATATATATATATATATATTATGAATTCGTCCGGAAGCAGAAAAAAAAAATGACAGTTTCCCTATGTACACAGATGTTTCGACTCATACAGCAGTAGAACTAGTATGAAAAAATAAAAAATAAATAAATAACAAGTTCATCTTTGGCAACCTTGTGAAAGCTCATGAAGCTGTGCCGGCAATGTCTGTTTTATGTGCAAGGGGAAATTATTACCGAGTTTCATCTTCCTAACACCAGAAGTTTTTATAAAGGTTAGGATATTTATTTTCTTCCGAACAAGGGTGGTTAGATGTATCCATAATTAATCCTGCATTATTAACAGTCTCTTTGAATATGAAGAAAATCGTTGCTAGTAACCCGAATAAAACGAAGTAAACGTTACCTGAATCAACAGACAAAAAATAAAGAAGGCTAGTTATGCTATGTACACTTTTTTATTCCTGATATTATACAACCACAGTTCTCCGACTCTTTCAGCCCGAGGTTGTAGCGTACTTTCGGTTTATCCTTATTCCCCCTCACTATTTAATTTATCTCCAAAGATGCCTTTTATACTGGATAATTTTATTGAGGATTGTTTAATAATGCTTTACTGCGAGAAGTCTTTCAGCAACTTATCAGCTCGTCACTGGCCACATTATTAACAAAGTATATGGGCCTGATGAAGTCCCTCTTGTTGTCCTCAAGAAATATGCTTCTGTGTTTACACCCTGCTTGGGTAAACTCTTTGTTGATTTGTATCTTTCCTTCTTGCTGGAGGTTTGCTTTCATTGAGCCTGTCAAAATGGATGACCATTCCCAGCCTTGTACATCCTGTATTTCTAATGTTTTTGAAACTCTTAAAAAATTAAAGCATTTTTTCAATCACAACCTTCTTTCCGATCGCCAGTATGGGATCGGCCAGGAATGCTCCACTTGGGATCTTCCCACCCTCCTTTCAGATTGCTTGTCATCCTTACTTCGGAACTTCCGCTAAAGCTATGCCACTGCACTTGGCATCTCAGAGACTTTCGATTGAGTGTGGCATAAATGTTTAATTTCCAAACCTCCCTCCAACTATTTATGTTCTTCTGTCTTCATCTCTAGCTTCCTTTCTGGTCGTTCAACAGCTTCTGTTGTAGACGACCGCCATTCTTCTGTTAGAGCTATCAGTAGCGGTGTTCCTCACGGTTCTGTCGTGTCACCAACTCTCTTCCTTACATTCATCATTGACTTAAACTGCACATCTAACCCTATCCACTCATCTGCTGATGTAGCCACCCTTTACCTGTCCATTCACTTCTTGCAGTGTCCATCTCAGCAGTCACTTCAATAAAATAAGGATGAAGCTATGACATACATAATGCTTGACTCGGCTCATATCTCTGATTGGGGTAAGTTTAATGCTGTTGGTAATGCACCAGAAACTTAGTTCTTACATTTTTCAACTCATGAGAATCTATTGCAGTTACATCTTCAGATTTTCAACAATACCCAACACAATCCTGCATCATGTTTGAACATACCTGAGGTTTCATTCTCTGGGATTTATTTTGGGATGATCATATTACCACGCTTGTAAAATCTGTCTCCAAGACAGTAGGTGTGCTAGGCCGATTACGTGTCTTCTTTTCCCCAGTACGGATGTTGATTTTACACGTGGGATTTACTCGCCCCTGTGTAGAGTACAGCTGTCATGTGTGGGGAGGCTCTCCGCATACAGCTCTTCTCAACAAGGTGGGGTCAAAGACTTTTTGTCGTAGTAACTCTCCTCCTCTTACTGGCTCTCTTCACCTTACTCGCCGCACTGTTGCATCTTTATCTCTTTTCTGTCACTTCTTCAATGGTCTCTGCTCCTCTGAACTGTCTGCTTGCATCCCTCCCCCACTGCGGCGGGCGCGAAGCACCTGTCTGATAGCAAACTCTCATGCCTCTTCTTTCCCTCTCTAATGCAAGAGTTAACCATCACTCCCAGTTCTTCATGTACTCAAAAGGTAAGCTCTGGAACTGTCTTCCTTTATCAGTATTTCTTAGTGTCTCTGACATCCAGTCTTTTAAACAGTGTGACCAGGCATCTCGAAATAAACGAATCTTAAAGCTGACCAGGAAATGTCTTTTTTTTTTTTTTTTTTTTTTTGAGGGAGCAATTTGCGGGTTTCTGGCCTTTGGTTCCGTCTTCCCTGCAGGAAAAAAAATAAATGGACACTATAGTTGCGGCGCACGACTCTGAGGTTGACATTATCGTATCCTGGCAACCTACCAGTCAACAGTGCGTCCGATTTCGTATCATATTCTATACTAATCATATTATTATACAGTAATATATTATTCACGAATATTATTATACATGAACTTATTATACACGAATCACACATGTACCATGTTATGCACGAAATCGGAAGCACGATGGACGGGTAGGTAGCCAGGGCATGATAATGACAACCTCAGAGTCGTGCGCCGCGACTATAGACCTATTTGTTATAGTTTAAGCTTTTTTCTTGCTTCAGAAAGACCATGTACCTCTTATGCTTTTGAAGAGGGATTATAAGAGGTCCAGGGACTTTCTATTTCAGCTTTTGCCGACTAACGCACAGTATTTGTATAAACTTGTTTACTATTACTGGTGACCTCAAATAACCTCCGACTGGTGACCTCAAATGACCTCGGACGTAGTCCTTACATAGGCCATGTCCGAACTGGAGGTCATGTGAGTCTCCATGCCAAAAATTGGGCTGTTGGGTTCAGTCGTTCGGGCGTGTATTACCAGTGACAAATGATCCAAGTCTGAATTTTGACCCCCCTAATATCATCCTTGGGTCACCCTGATTGAGAATATAGATGGGTCTGGGGGTCTCTGGCCCTTGGTTTGGGTCTGATTGATGAAAGACAAATAAACAAACAACGTGGCTCATATATATATATATATATATATATATATGGCAGATAAATATAGTTGTTCTTTTCTCTGTATTTATGTTCGTTGCAGATATATATGCTTGTAATAGTTTGACGACAGCTTTGATATAAATATATGAGTTCCGGTATTGAAATGTACTCGTCTGTTCACTCAGTGCAACCCCAGTAACGCGTTTCTGTCTCCGCTTGGTATATGTGGACGTCCTTTGCCCAGTAATACTGTGTGGTGTGGCGTGGGGTGTGTTGGTATCAGAGGGTATTCACCAGCCAGCCTGGCCTTGTCTTCATCCATCCTTCACTGTGTGATAACCTCTGTCCCGCCAACACCATCGCCTCTTGTGTTTCCCGTGTCCCTCACCACCACATACACAATGTGTTATCCTTATCCCACACCTCCACACACAACGTATGTAAGAAAGACACTTTGGAACATGTCCATGCAATTATGCCTAGCCATATATTTTTGTCAGTTTGCATGGAATGAATACAACTGTTATTAGGCTGTATCAATTTTATTTTCCAAAGACAAAATATGACAAATTTATAACGATTAAGAAAATCACAATCTGCAAATGCTAATAATCCTTCCACGTCGTGGACATCTAACCCAACATGAATATGGTCATGTGGATTTAATCAGCTTCTCTGTCATCCTTATCAGTCAGTCTTCTTTAATGCGAAAATATTTTTCCTGTGTTTCCTCTTAATCTCCTTCCCTCTTGATGAAGTAAGTTATTTAAGTCTGTCTCTTAAGGCAAGCATTTTCATATGCCCTTTCAAAATTAATTAGTAACATTGGGAGTCTGTCAAGTTCAGCACGCGAAGCATTAGACCCACAAACAAGCACGAACATATTTATCATTCTTCATACTGTTTGGGACAAATAGTAATACAATATAAATACGTCAATATTTCCCCATATTATTATTCGGTGCACGCTGAAACTTCGTGCACACAGTTCCTGTCAACCCGGAATTCACCAGCGCAGAAGGCAAGTACAGTAAATAGCTTTCCGTCACACCACTGACTGTTACCTCAGCTCCGGTTTTCACTGATGCTACACACACACACACACACGCACACACACATATATATATATATATATATATATATATATATATATATATATATATATATATATATATATATATATATATATGTATGCATTGGGGGGGACATATACATCGGGGGTGTATATATATATATATATATATATATATATATATATATATATATATATATATATATATATATATATATATATATATATATATATATATATTTTTAATAAGGGTTGACAGTTGACATACTTGAAATAGCTCCTCCTCCCACTGATCTATTTCTAATATAGATGTCCCCTACATTAAACCCTGTTCCTCGCCTGACAGTCACCAGTTGATGGTGCAAGTGTACAATATAGAAAGGTATTGGGCACTTGCAGTCGATGGCGTTCTGTCGGCCGAGGTCCTTCACTTTTGTATATTTGTAAATTCTTTTTACCACAATGTTAAAGTTATCATAATTAGGATCGACAGGTGACGTACAGTATATGGAATAGTTCCTGATTCGTCTGGTTTTCTTTCATATATTGATGTCCCCTATATTAGGTTGTGCCTCGACTGGCAGTCACCAGGTGATGAGTGCAGGTGAGTAATGTAGAAAGGCATTACATATCTGCAGTCGATGGTGTTCTCTTGGTCGAGGTATTTTTTCCATTAGTGTAGGTTTAGCTATTTGTACCTTTAAGATTTAGTATAGGTTAGCAATTTCTCTGTTAGGTTATTAGCTTTAGGGTTTTTAGGTTAGGTATTTTTTCTAATAACTAATGTAAGGTCTAAAAAAAACTGAAATTAAAATAAAAAAATAACAAAAATAAAAAAATATATATATGTACATCTGAATGGGTGTATGAAAGTGTGTATGTATATATGCATGGATGTGTGTGTGTGTGTGTGTGTGTGTGTGTGTGTGTGTATATACCTATATATATTTGCCTTGATGACTAAGGGCTTCGGTCTCAATGGTCGATGGGCAAAAAAAAAAAAAAAAAATGTAAGACGGCCGTATTTCACCACGTGTCATTCCGTCTGTACACAGACACACACAGTCTCCTCAGAGGGAGTCGACCACGCCCCCGCCTGCTCCAGCGACCAGTCTCTACAGCTAATGAATGGCCTGACACCTGGAAACGAGAGAAGGAAATTCTGTGGAACCTAATATTATGTTTTCCTTTGCATATTTTATGTACAACACCGGCTGGGTTGATTTCCATGTACACCATACATCTAGATGAGGTGGACTGTTTAATAAGGAAACAAATGTTTTCCTTAATTTTAGACAAAATTACAATATTATTCTCTATGAGAATTTATCTTCCTGTCGGTGTGTTAGTATTTTTAACAAGATCGATCACCAATATTAAAGTCACCAACCAGGCCTGCTCTCTCAGGCCAATTAGTAAATACAATTTTATGTTGTTTAAATCATATTAGACGTGGTAATGACAGGTACCATGACTCAGCATAACACGCTTGGCTAGATGTCCTCCTCCTCACGCCTAATAATTGTTTCAATGTCGAATTATATAGTTTTGCCACAGACTTCAGGCCAGCATTAAACCATAATTTACAGCCATACACCAGCGACGACATTAATGCTGCATCAAACACTCGTCTCTTAACAATAAAAGGAGTATCATAATTCGTTTTAAGGTGTAACAAATTTGAGCACGTGACACCTATTGTGTTCCGCATGGATGTTTACTGCAGACACCACCGAACCATCACAGGAGAAAGGTGAACCAAGGTACACATAATTATCTTACTTTTCAGTTATCAGTTCCTTTATAAGTAACGACTCAGTCTCCTTGGTCATCATTTATTAAAAAAAAAAAAAAAAAAGGTTGTCCACTGGTTTATTTCCATCTCATAATTCATGCAATAATTTGTAGTAATGAAACTTTAGTAACCATATCACCTCTATTCGTTGCCACCAACACAATATCGTCCATACAGTATGTAGCCACTGAAAAAATAATGTACTGTATAATTTATAATTTTCTTTCATGACCATAATAAGGTCGTTAACTGATATACTAAATGGCAACCAGGAAGTAGGTGAATCGTGTGGCACCCCCAAGAAGGCAGTCATTACAGCAGTTCCTATTACACTTTTTGTCACTTGATTCATGGCTGCCAGTGCTAACAGCATCACCATCCCACACCGTAATATCTTTAGTACATTCACTAAAACACATCTAGATTCTAAATCATTTGCTTTTGAGAAATGGATAAAGGTCACAAACAAGATCATTTTCATATGCCTGTCTATCAGAAGACGAAGGCTAACAATATGTTCCATACAACCTCGATTTTTTTTTTTTTTTTTTTTTGAGCTCTTCCCGTTACGTTTTTTTTTTTTTTTTTTTTTTGCACACCATGTCATAAAGTTTAGTTATTCCATTATTTACATAAATGCCATGGTAACTGTAATTAATTTTCTTATCATCCTTTGTAAATATAGTAAACATTTTTGTCTTCAAGAATCAGGATGGGCACTCGGTAAAAGTGCATTAGTAAACACAGGAGTTACTGATAAAATCCACTGGAGAGACAAGAACGAAAACAAACCTGGGGAGACTCCATTTGGTCTACTAGCTCTGTCTGGTTTCATTTTTCTTATTTGCTTCTCAACCTTTGTGGGCAAAATAGGTTCATCTAATAGGGGAATGGCTGTAATGGTTCTGTAATTTGTAAGGGAATGTCTTGTCACATTATATATTGGCTTATGTAGGTTTAAAACAGTAATTTTAAACCCCTCATCGGTTGGGCAACAGAGCAAGTCACACACCGAATCCCCATACTGGCCCCTCCAATCAACAACTTTCCACATTCGTGAGTCTTCGTCATCTTTCAGTAATCTCTCCCACCTTCCTAAGTCAACTCCATCATTATCATCGAAAAAAGGTATGTAATACATCTGCTCTTCTCAGCACTCTCATAAATGGCATCTGATATACTCCGTGCAAAACTACATATATCCTCGTCGGGAACGTATATTAGTTACGTATTTTTCTGTAAATAATTGTTTAGTGATTTGGCTGATCTATCTATTTATCTACTGCCAGACGCCATAATTCCGTAAGGGGTGGCCATTTGATTTGTGAGTTAGTTGTTTTACGAGGAGGGACACTAACCCTCCACCAACCCACTTGCTGACACGTAGGGAGCACGTATGGTTTGGTTATATGGTTACCACCCAGCGTTGTAAATGGTTTCTTGGCTTACAGGAAACCATTAGGCTTGTCACTCAATGTAAAGCCACCTGTAAAGGAAAGAAAAGCAATAAGAAGTGACAGGAAAGATGGGAGAAATAGGAAGAGAGGAGGACAGGCACAGAAAAAGAATGATACAGGCTACGGAAGAAGTAGGCAGCACTACATCAAGTGAGTGGATGATGGTTGCCGGAATTTCTGTTATTTGCATTCTTCCAAGTCAAGCGGCTATAATGGACAGCAGGATCAGCCAAGTGAGTCAGCCGGGATACAATACTCTATGTATCAATACCTTCCATTGAATTTGTGACAGTTGTGGAGGCATGACCAGAAGGTAGGTCACCTCATCACACACACACACACACACACACACACACACACACACACACACACACACACACACACACACACTAGCGTCCAATAACCCTGTGTACTTTCATGGAGACTCCTCTAAGCCTCTTAATCTGCGTTTTCTTTGTCCTCTAAGAGGCCGATTCTCTCTCTCTCTCTCTCTCTCTCTCTGTAAATGGAATACCCTCGTAATACTGGGTGTAAGGAAAGTCAACAGCAGGGAGGGTTACTGCACATCAGCAAACAGAATGACCAGGTTCATAGTCTGGTACTGAGAGAGAGAGAGAGAGAGAGAGAGAGAGAGAGAGAGAGAGAGAGAGAGAGAGAGAATCCGCTTCTGATTGTCGTGTAATTACTAATATTCTATTCCAACCTACGCCGAACGATTTTATTCAGGTGAGAGTGTGTACTGGATCCTGACGGTATTAACAATATTCCTTTAACCTTCTTATGATCGGGAAAACAGTAATATTAAAGTCCAACCCCTTCCAGACGGTAGCATTCAGCCAGGAGTTCCTCATAGGAGCAGAAGTGTTAAAATTCACTAAAGAACAAATGCTGTACAGGCATAACAAAAAACATAGTAAGCATTGGTACACCGCATTATAACAGCAACGAATGCTAAAATTTACTGAGAAAAATAAATTTTCCTCCTGGGTTCCATATATGAATATCCAGTGACGGGCATCAATGCACTAAATTGTTTAATTCGATACTATGTCGTTACTCAGAAAATGTTTAAAGAGATACTGATACATCGACACTTAGTAGATGGTCAAAGCGATTCCGATACCGATGTACATGTATTGCCGATACAGTATCGTCAATACTGTGTTTAATATAGTATTGAATCCCTCGTTTACCTTGTTTAGGAAGTTGTACACATCACCCACTCACCTGATGTAGTACTTCATACTTCTTCCTTCACGTCATCATTCAGTTTCTGTACTTCCTTTCTTCCTATTTCTCCCTTTCCTTCATTACGCTTTATATTACTCTCATTTCCACTTCAGATGGCTCTACATAGAGCGATAACTGATATGGCTATAATGCTGGGTGGTAATTATATAACTAGTTAACAGGGTGTTATGGAGCTACTACAGTATGTTGACCCTGTTAACTGGGTGGAGAGGAGAAAATGCGACATACACTCAGTAACCAAACCTCTTCATTTTCCCCGCTATCAGCTGCAAAGGAAAATATGTTCATTGCACTGGACGGCCCTCCAGGGATAGTTGCTTGCTTGTGGTTGATAGGTCTGTTCGGCCAGACAGACGGGTTGATCAAAACAACTTGCTGTTCAACTACGAAAATTTTAATATCAACGAGCAAACCTAGCTCGTAAGAAATTATAATTCAGGCAGTTAATAACTGTGAAACAATCCCAAATGTACTTACCAAATTATAAGTCACCAAGTTACGGCAGGAAGATGGGTCAGCACTAATAATAACGCCAGGCATCTTCGGCCACACTGGAAGCATTACAGCCTTGATCGTTTATCACATTTTGCAGTCCTGAAAAACTATCCACAGTTATCAGGACTGACTTAGACCTATTCATATATTTTATTTTCTTGAAATGATCTTCACCTTTACGTCCGTCCTTCATATGCATTTTTTGACTCCATTAATTTATTAGAACAGGAAAGTTATGTGTTCATTTGCTGACGTTGTGAATCAATTAGTTCCGTGCATGTCCAGTAATTCATTAGAAATATAACAAGGGAAATCAGCTGAGAGAAGTCAACATCTTGCAACTTGTTTGGCAGAGATAATTAAGATGTAGAAGTCAGAGTGTACAGCACAACTGTGTAGCTGCGCTGCTGTGTACATCAATATGCAGATGCAGTCTGTCTGTCTGACACCAGATGCAACAATGCCTGACTGGCAGTGGTGACTGTTGATCTATAACTATGCTGGTGGAGGCATGCAGCCAAGAGGGGACAACTCTCAAATACATCTTCAATTCATCCGTCACGGCATTCACCTAACTAGGATATGGCAGCTTCCAGTCTGTGATGGTATTTTGCAGTTAGTGAATGTGATACATTCATGGGCGTTTATAAGTTGATCATATTACATACAAAGAGAGTTAATGAATAATGCACTTACCTATTTATACTTATAAGCGCACTGTATTCTAAGTGCCACCGACTGAGTTTAGGGGATGGTTTCTGTACCATACAGACGCTGATGTGGTCGCAGCTCAATCCTCTGCCTCTCTAAATTCTGGACTAATGATAGCCTAGCCTCGGGCATCTACCCTTGGAAGAGGGTAAAACAAGATTTGAGGTTATTTTTAATTGAGTTTAAAGTACAATATGAATGGAGATGCCAACATCTTGCATTTTGTAAGCCTGTGGATTCTAATATCCATTCATTTTCATTCATATATCGATATATGGTCATTTTCGACACATTACAAATAATAATAATAATAATAATAAAAAACTCTTGATACTAACACAGCCATGCTTCCATTGAGTAACTAAGACGATATTGATATCGATACAGTGTCAATGGATAGCCTATACCAAGGCCTTGGCCTATACTGTACAGTGTAAATATCAGGTACCACGTATGACGATGCTGGCCATCTGTGTCCACAATATACCTTTCCGGTGATGCGAAGGGAACTGATATATATTTCCTCTAACTGTGCAGCGGATCTATCTATCTATCTGTCTATCTATCCATCTATCTATATCTATCTATCTATCTATCTATTGCCAGACGCCTCAATCCCGTTTGGGGTGGCCACAAACAAATCGCCTCCAAGTCGCCCTGTCCCCCGCCATTTCACTGCCCTACTCCCAACTCACACCCCCCTCTCTCATATACCTCTCCACCCCATCCCTCCATCACATCCTCGGCCTCCCCTTCCCTCTCTCCCCCTCCACCTCACTCATATACACTCTCTTCGTCAGTCTTTCACCCTCCATCCTCTCCACATGGCCAAACCACCTCAGTGTATTCCTCATAACGCTTCCTATCACATCCACATCCACACCACAACGTTCCTTTATATCCTCATTCGTCAGCCTGTCTCTCCACGTGACTCCACAGGCTCCTCTTAAATAACTCATTTCCACTGCTCTCACTCTTGACTTGTGTCCTTCCAACAATGTCCAAGCTTCACTTCCGTACGTTAGAGTTGGTATCACAATACTGTCATGTAGTAACTTTTTCACTTCCATGCTCACTTCCCTGTTTCTTATCACTGCTTTCAAGGAACCAGCAACCTTTCTTCCCTGCTGTACCCTTTCAAGCACTTCACCCTCCAAACCTCCATCCTTACTCATCACACTACCCAAATACTTAAACGTACTCACATTTTCCAATTCCTCACCATCCAACCTCGCTGTACATTCACTAACTTCACCTCTCTCAAAGACCATCACTTTACTCTTCCCTATATATGTACAAGGGAAGTTATATCGAACTTCTCCAATTTTAACAATCTATGACAGGGTAAAGAAACAATCTCTAGATCGCAAGAAATATCATCCTAACTCTCTTTCCTGGTTACACGGGATGGGAGAGAACCAACCGCAGGAACAGCGAAGGTAACAAGAGCGTAATAGAAAAGGGATCGTGTTCAATGGGTTAAATTTGTAAAAACAGTTTGAATTATTGAGTGTTTTTCATTTTAAAATAGACCTTAACAAGAGATAATAGTGCCTAAAGGTTCTTATGAACATACTGTAGTGAAATGACAAAACTTCAGTTACCCGAATTTTCTTAATACAAGCTGAAGACACACTGTGGGCATGTACGAACAACATGCAACAAGATACCGTGGCGAGAATCGACGAACATCAAGGAATCAAATTTAACTACAAATAAGGGAAAATTCGACCAATATTTTTCATCTAACGCAATTCGATTTCCTTCAGGTAAAAGTGCGTCGCAGAAAGCTGCTTCTATATTCTGAAACATTAATCTTCACATGATTAAAAAAACAACGCTGTGTATTGTATTCAGACTAACTCCACTCAGTTTTATCAACTGAGAATGGCAGATGCATCGGGGATGTGTGAATATCGATATCATTAGCCCTGTGATGAATGGAACAACATTAGTACTACACTTTAGCTAACGCTATACAAATTTATTTATAGGAGCCTGAAATCATCAGTATGGATGCCATTACCTTCTCATGATCTGAGTTACTTCAGTGTATTAGTACAGCCCAAGCCAGATGACTCTAACCATCTCGTGGTTGAGACCTTTCTAAAGTTCAGTTGCAGCTCACGTCAAACGACCTTACACTGTAAGTCATAGAAGCCTCAGAGACGTAAAGATGATTGAGGGTAATGCTTCCTGGAAAAGAAAATACGATAGCAAGCTCCGCTTGATTAGGTATGAGGGATTTGTAATGTATGAAGGAGTGATAGGGATGAGGAAATGGGGTTTGGGAAGTTCACGAAACTGCTCTTGCCTGGTTGGGGCGCTAACCAACCACCGGCGTGATGTAGTGCTGCCTTTAGATGACTGCACTGAGTAGCAGGCCAGGCTGTTTCTGTTAGTTAGAAACTATATACTGCTCTGGGTATTAACCATGTAACTAAATGGATGTCTAGTGGTCTGGAGGGTCACGGTACTTCAACCATATATGACAAGAAAAAAGTTTACATCCAAGGGAAGATTGTGGTTTATTACTTTCCGAAGCGAGAGCCTTGTCACGCCCTTACGCTACTGTGGTAATAAGGACTGGATTAAGGCCACTTCACACCGGATGCGATGCTACCTACGCTGTGGACGCACGCTCGCTATGCTTAAGATGTGACATTTCACACCGGAGGCGATGTCAGCTATTTACGTTGCGGATGTCGTGATGAATTCAATTGAGTTGCATCACTAAGTGCCACCGACTGAGTTTAGGGGATGGTTTCTGTACCATACAGACGCTGATGTGGTCGCAGCTCAATCTTCTGCCCCTCTAAATTCTGGACTAATGATAGCCTAGCCTCAGGCATCTACCCTTGGAAGAGGGTAAAACAAGATTTGAGGTTATTTTTAATTGAGTTTAAAGTACAATATGAATGGAGATGCCAACATCTTGCATTTTGTAAGCCTGTGGATTCTAATATCCATTCATTTTCATTCATATATCGATATATGGTAATTTTCGACACATTACAAATAATAATAATAATAATAAAAAACTCTTGATACTAACACAGCCATGCTTCCATTGAGTAACTAAGACGATATTGATATCGATACAGTGTCAATGGATAGCCTATACCAAGGCCTTGGCCTATACTGTACAGTGTAAATATCAGGTACCACGTATGACGATGCTGGCCATCTGTGTCCACAATATACCTTTCCGGTGATGCGAAGGGAACTGATATATATTTCCTCTAACTGTGCAGCGGATCTATCTATCTATCTATCTATATCTATCTATCTATTGCCAGACGCCTCAATCCCGTTTGGGGTGGCCACAAACAAATCGCCTCCAAGTCGCCCTGTCCCCCGCCATTTCACTGCCCTGCTCCCAACTCACACCCCCCTCTCTCATATACCACTCCACCCCATCCCTCCATCTCATCCTCGGCCTCCCCCTCCCTCTCTCCCCCTCCACCTCACTCATATACACTCTCTTCGTCAGTCTTTCACCCTCCATCCTCTCCACATGGCCAAACCACCTCAGTGTATTCCTCATAACGCTTCCTATCACATCCACATCCACACCACAACGTTCCTTTATATCCTCATTCGTCAGCCTGTCTCTCCACGTGACTCCACAGGCTCCTCTTAAATAACTCATTTCCACTGCTCTCACTCTTGACTTGTGTCCTTCCAACAATGTCCAAGTTTCACTTCCGTACGTTAGAGTTGGTATCACAATACTGTCATGTAGTAACTTTTTCACTTCCATGCTCACTTCCCTGTTTCTTATCACTGCTTTCAAGGAACCAGCAACCTTTCTTCCCTGCTGTACCCTTTCAAGCACTTCACCCTCCAAACCTCCATCCTTACTCATCACACTACCCAAATACTTAAACGTACTCACATTTTCCAATTCCTCACCATCCAACCTCGCTGTACATTCACTAACTTCACCTCTCTCAAAGACCATCACTTTACTCTTCCCTATATATGTACAAGGGAAGTTATATCGAACTTCTCCAATTTTAACAATCTATGACAGGGTGAAGAAACAATCTCTAGATCGCAAGAAATATCATCCTAACTCTCTTTCCTGGTTACACGGGATGGGAGAGAACCAACCGCAGGAACAGCGAAGGTAACAAGAGCGTAATAGAAAAGGGATCGTGTTCAATGGGTTAAATTTGTAAAAACAGTTTGAATTTTTGAGTGTTTTTCATTTTAAAATAGACCTTAACAAGAGATAATAGTGCCTAAAGGTTCTTATGAACATACTGTAGTGAAATGACAAAACTTCAGTTACCCGAATTTTCTTAATACAGGCTGAAGACACACTGTGGGCATGTACGAACAACATGCAACAAGATACCGTGGCGAGAATCGACGAACATCAAGGAATCAAATTTAACTACAAATAAGGGAAAATTCGACCAATATTTTTCATCTAACGCAATTCGATTTCCTTCAGGTAAAAGTGCGTCGCAGAAAGCTGCTTCTATATTCTGAAACATTAATCTTCACATGATTAAAAAAACAACGCTGTGTATTGTATTCAGACTAACTCCACTCAGTTTTATCAACTGAGAATGGCAGATGCATCGGGGATGTGTGAATATCGATATCATTAGCCCTGTGATGAATGGAACAACGTTAGTACTACACTTTAGCTAACGCTATACAAATTTATTTATAGGAGCCTGAAATCATCAGTATGGATGCCATTACCTTCTCATGATCTGAGTTACTTCAGTGTATTAGTACAGCCCAAGCCAGATGACTCTAACCATCTCGTGGTTGAGACCTTTCTAAAGTTCAGTTGCAGCTCACGTCAAACGACCTTACACTGTAAGTCATAGAAGCCTCAGAGACGTAAAGATGATTGAGGGTAATGCTTCCTGGAAAAGAAAATACGATAGCAAGCTCCGCTTGATTAGGTATGAGGGATTTGTAATGTATGAAGGAGTGATAGGGATGAGGAAATGGGGTTTGGGAAGTTCACGAAACTGCTCTTGCCTGGTTGGGGCGCTAACCAACCACCGGCGTGATGTAGTGCTGCCTTTAGATGACTGCACTGATAGCAGGCCAGGCTGTTTCTGTTAGCTTAAGAAACTATATACTGCTCTGGATATTAACCATGTAACTAAATGGATGTCTAGTGGTCTGGAGGGTCACGGTACTTCAACCATATATGACAAGAAAAAAGTTTACATCCAAGGGAAGATTGTGGTTTATTACTTTCCGAAGCGAGAGCCTTGTCACGCCCTTACGCTACTGTGGTAATAAGGACTGGATTAAGGCCACTTCACACCGGATGCGATGCTACCTACGCTGTGGACGCACGCTCGCTATGCTTAAGATGTGACATTTCACACCGGAGGCGATGTCAGCTATTTACGTTGCGGATGTCGTGATGAATTCAATTGAGTTGCATCACTGGAGCCATGGAAGACAGTACCGAGTGGTCCTATGAGGGGGAGGATGAAGAGCTATTATTGCTCACTGTAGCCATTTCCAAGAAAATGAAAAAGAAATGAGTAAAAGACAAACGTGAAATTATCAAAGCTGGGCGAATACCACCACCTCTTTCAAAAGCTTTCAGGTGATGAGGAAAAATTCAAGCAATATTTTAGACTGTCTACCACTCATTTTAATGAAGTGTTATCAATGATTGAACGAGGCATTCAGATACAGGATGCTAACCACAGGCAGTCCCTATGTGAGAAGAATAGGTTAGCAGACTGTGGCAACTGACTCATCAGCACTCTAGTGTGCATGTGTGGCGGAAGCTACAGTACGTTGAGAAGAATCGCAGGGGCGGTGATCTGGAAAGCTATGCAAGCGACGCCACACGCGACAGTTTCATGGCATTGCATCCGGTCTTCACAGCCTCCACCCCAAACAACACAAGCAATTGAAAGCCACGTCGCTTCCCATCCGATGCGTAGCTACCATCGCATCCAGTGTGAATCGACCATTTTAATATGAAGATATTGAAAGCTCTGTACTCAGCAAACACCATGTTTCCGTATTCATAATGATGATAATGATTTTTATTTTTTAGATCTGCTCTCTCTCTCTCTCTCTCTCTCTCTCTCTCTCTCTCACTTTAGTTTTTTTTTTCTTTCCCCCATCGCGTTCTATTTACGTCACTGTCTTTAGCCATGTTCTCTGCGTCTCCCGGTTTGTCTCCCTCCCTCTTTCTAGTTTTGTCTTTCTCCCTGTCTTTCTTTTCCTTATACTGCTTTTCTTATTCATTTATGCAATGATTGAATTAAATGTTGTTTATCATGTCAGGCACTTCCTGTGTTCTCTCTATCTCTCTGCCTAATTTCTGCGTGTTTTTACCCACTTATCTTCTTGCTCTGTATATTTGTGGATAAGATGATGATGATGATGATGATGATGTCACTGAAGATAGCGAGACAACTACATTTACAGCATGAACAATGGTGATAACCATACACGTAGCCACTGGGGGGGGCAGGGGGGGGGGGCAGTTTGCCCCCCCTGGGAAAATTTGGGGGAAATGCTGAAAGGGATTATTGGCATAGTTCTTGTATGATAATACAGCTCTCCTAATTTTACCACTAGTATATTAAACAACATTATCTATTTCCAGAAATATTTATTTGGGAACAATAATTTCCTTTGAAATTGAAAACTAAATATTATAAAACGTTTGAGATAAAATGTCCAGTTACAACTTAACAATTTCCCCTATCACCTTAGATTATGTGGTTAATATTAGAGCTCTAATGATGTTTTGCACTTGAATCCTGATGAGGTGTAAAAATGGCCTTCCTGTCCCCTCAGCCACATCCTCTCACCCTGCAGCAACATCCTCTCACCCTGTAGCCAGTTGCAAACAACACTGCACAATTATTGTTACAAACAGCTGAAACAAGCAGAAGTTTTGAAGACTGCATGAAGCCATTTTGATCACCTCAGACTACATTTTAGAAGGTAAGCAGATATAAATATGTGTGCCAGGGGCCTCGTTTGAATGGGGGACAGGGGGAAGTGTTCCCCCCACTCTTCGGAGCTTGGGGGACAGAGTATCTTTTGTCCTCCCCATTTATCTTGGTGAACATTTTCAGAATGAATAGCTTTACGCCGTTTTTCTTTATTTCCTTAATGGAAAAATCTTTTCTAATACAGTACAGAACAGGTGATGTGAAAATCATTCCCTGCTGAGGGGAAGGTCGAGTGGTCACTGAGTCAAGGATTAAGAGAGGAGTCAAGGATTAAGAGAGGTTAATCCCACCAGATGTGTTTGCTTAGACCAGTCTTGACATATGCACCATCCCTGATGCTTGAGCCAGTGAGAATCAAACTAAAAGAATAAGTGGTGGAAAACAGAATTTCTATTCGTTACCACCACAGCAGTAGCACAAAACAGAATACCAGACTGGGGGTGGGTGCTGCAGCAGCGAATTTTAATTTACACATATGTGCAAGTGGAGAGAGAGAGAGAGAGAGAGAGAGAGAGAGAGAGAGAGGAATAATCCCCGAGCTAGACCTCATCCTATCATATAACCCTACTAGGGTCACAGGAGAGCGCTACCCACCCCTCCCAGCACAGCAGCCACCGGGCGGTGCGCGAACTCGCAACCTCATAGTTACGAACCCGACACCCTACCACTGAGCTACCGCGCTCCCAGAGAGAGAGAGAGAGAGAGAGAGAGAGAGAGAGAACCGCAAAGGAAAACAGAAAAATAGCGATATTATCACGAATATGGGAAAGTGTGTGTTCGGGACACTCACGCCAGATCTCGAGTATTCATTTGCCTATCCATTCTGCCATTTTTCTTCCAGCAGCCAATCAAAATACAAGGTTTATTTCCGTATATAAACAGAGAGTATGGACGCCATTGCCTCTCGTATGGCAGGTGCTATGCCGATGCGTGATGTATTTCATCACAATTTCGTGGGTTATTACGCAAAATAGCTGTACTTCCTTATATGTACAGAGAGATAAAGACAGTAGGTAAATGATGCCCGAAGAGTATGGTGCGACAGTGCTTTTTTCAGTACTAAAAGTGCACAAGAAATCTGTGGTACCAAGAGAAAAAAAAATGTTTTCAAGTAGAATGAACGGAAGTTAGCACGCATATATAGATAATAATACCATCTACGAGACTGACCATGATGGCCAATGATACTAGTGACAAGGAGATGTCTTTTCTGTGGAAACTCTAGTGCCTTCTAAATTATTGCTGGTGTTTCCTTTTGCTCTCTAATGTAAGAGGAGACCTCTGGTAACATTATGTACTGAGTGTTTTTACATACTCTCCTCTGAAAGGATTATTAGCTATTTACTTAAAGTTACTCCAAGAAAGCTGTGAATATGTGGGGAAAAGATAGTTTTTCTTTAAGACATTGCAACCGATGCGACAGTAATAATGTAAATGTATTTCTGATGACATAAAGCATTAAATCTAGGAAAATTTGGGATGACAGATATTTGGGGGAAATATTCCAAGTGTTTGCCTCCCCTGGCAAAAATCCTGGATACGCCACTGGTGATAACCATGATGATAACTGTGATGATCAAGATAATTATTCTTTATTTTAGTGAAAAAGACGGATAGGATAATTCCAACTGTTGGTGGTGGTGGCGGTGGTGATACCGATATTATCCTGCCCCATTTTCCTTGTTAGGCAATTCTTAAATTCTTTCTCCGTCAAATTCCTGCGACTGTTTGTCTGTTTTTCTACCCTATGAGTTCATAGAAAAAATGCGTTGAATGATGGATAATAATAACGATGATGACGATGACGATGATGATAATGATGATGATGATGATGATGACATAGCTAGAATGACAACAAAATGATGTTAATCATGACCATAACGGTGAATGACGGTCATAATGGTGCTTTTAATCTCCATGTTGTTGTTGGAAAGATGGTCAACATAACGATGATTCTTGCTGCTGCTGCTGCTGCTGCTGCTGCTGCTGCTGGTGACGCTGAACCCCCACCCCACGTGTTATCGACAAACAGTGCTGTCACTATCGCCATATACGGTACTCCTTATATTCATTGGTCAATACCATTTCCAAGGAGACTTTTATTACGTTTCTTTTTCACTTCCATCTAAAATTAGCTTATCTAAGATTTTCTCTTAATTTTTCTATTCCTTCCTCCGCCTTTTTACTTCATTCTCTACAAATTTTTCATATAACAGTTCCTTTATCTTTAAAATCTTCCTTCCGCTGCTCATCTCTTACATCGTGTTCATCCAAACTTCTTCTCTCCTCATAAAAGAAGAATCTCCCTTTTTTCCTTTATTATCAGCATCATATTGTGTTTACTAATACGATAAATTCACTTACAACTGTTCTTAGTAAATATTCTGTGCCCACATGGCCGTTCCAATTACGCTCCTGAATTTATTATGGTAACACAGATTTTCTCAAAACTCCCATGTATTACACAGACAGGTTTGAGATGTACATCTTTAGCTCTTCTGATACAGCTCAGCTATTTGTGTATTTTCACAATAATTCAGAAACATGTTTTACTTCACAAGTGGTGCTGGAAAGGCACGCCTTCTCGCAGTGGCACCCATGTAACAGGGCGGCTCTGCTGTCCTGTTATACAAGCGTCCCTACTCTCCCTCCCCGTCCCCCCAAAGGATAGTGGACTGTAGAAGGAAAACAGTCCCAGCCTGCAGTCCACCGGGATGACGTTCAGGTGAGCCTGGGTTTGCGATCACTCCTCCTCTTCTTCCTTCTCCTCCTACTAGTTGGACAACCACTAATTTTACTGCAATTACTACTACAGCTACTACTTCTACTGCTACAACTACTACTACTACTACTACTATCACTACTACCACCACTATTACTTGTACTACCACTACCACTACTACTACTACTGCTGCTACTACTACTACCACTAGTATTTGACTACTTTACTTTTACTGCTACTACTATAACTACTACTATTACTACTACTACTACAATTACTACTACTACCACCACTACTGTACTACTTAACTTTTATTACTAGGCCTACTATTACTGCTACTACCACTGTTACTTTACTACTACTACTACTGCTACTACCACCTCTGTAGCCTGACCAAACCTCTATCTGTTCAGACATTTTTAAAGCTGCCCCTCGTATCCCTCCCACCTTTTATTATTTTTCCATTCCCTGTCCGATCCTCTTTGTTTCTGGACTTCCACTTCTTGTTTATAGTTCGTATAACCGTCGATTCCCTGACTCACTTTTTTTATATTTTCTCCTCCCTTCCTGTGACCTTCTTTTGCTCTCTCCTTCGCTGCAGTAAATGTCTCTCTTCCTTCTTTTCTGGCATCTTTTTCATCGACATTACTTCTAACACAAATTAGCTTCTTTGTTTAATATTAAGACTGCGTTAACCCATCAGCGCCTAGATTCTAGTGCGTCAGATTTTACTGGAAGCGTACTTAGCGCACGCTTTTGCCCATCACTGACTTTCTAACATGTCTAATTATATCCATATTAAAGAACCCCAGGCACCAATGGGTTAATGATCGGACTCTCTCTCTCTCTCTCTCTCTCTCTCTCTCTCTTATCTGATAGATAACACACAAAGAATTCAGCTGTAGAAAAAAAAATCACAGAAAAAGATAAAATTGGGTACTTTGGTGACGTGGATGATGGCAGCCTAGCCTGGGACCCTTACGCCACAATGGCACTGGATGTTTACTGCAGTACAACTACAAAGTTAAGCAAGTGAGACCCTTCCAAAATGCCTCGTCGTCGGCCCGAGCATTGAAACATCGACCTTTCACTTGCAAGATGGGAATGCCTCCAGCTTCACCACCGCCAATCCCTTGTTTCACTTGTGAGGTCAGTATGCTCCCACTTGCACCACCACTGTCTCTTGTTTCACTTGCGAGGTGAGTATGCTTGCACTTTCACGATCGTCATCCCTGTACCATATTACTCTACAGCACCATCCAACTGACTGCGTCCAGGAACTCTTGGTGTTATCCTTGCGTGTTGGAGAAGCCGTTGATGCACTAGTTAGCTCATCCAGCTCGCAAATACAAGAACCCGAGTTGATGTATGTGGTCGGGCAGGCCTGACTGCTACTTAGCAACACGTGCCCAGTCCATATGCTTACTTTAAGCCGCTTTCTTCTGGTGTATTTATTAAGGTCAAACCATTTTCTTCAACACTCTGCATATCGTGCATCACTTATGCAGCTTCATCATCAATGACAGAATCACCTGATCAGCTTTATTGCTATTACATGTGGCACTCAGCTTGATACACTGCAATGGTGCTTTTCCCTTGCATATTCAATAATACCATGACATGTATACATTTGTCTCCCAACCACTAGACGGTCTAACTCGACTTTAGACCGACTGTTCGAACTGGAGGTGTCAGATACAGCAGTCGCCTTCGCGTTCATCACTTGTCCAAATTAGAGCCATCTCTGACCCACTTTTCGCTCTGGAGCAAGTGCTTTGACGCCCTAGAGGGCCACAAAACGTTTGTACAAATTAGAACCATTTATGAACAGCAAATCCCATCACAGCAACACATACCACCGCCATGACCACAACCACATCAACTACCACCACTACCACCACCACCACAGGAACTACCACACCACCACCACCACCACGGGAACTACCATCATCACTACAACCACCACCATCACCACAGGAACTACCATACCACCACCACCACCACCACGGCAACTACAACTACCACCACTACCACCACAGGAACTACCACACCACCACCACAACCACGGGAACTACCTCCATCACTACAACCACCACCACCACCACAGCAACCATCACCACCACCAACACCACAGCAACTACCACCACCACCACAGGAACTACCACACCACCACCACCACCACCACCACGGGAACTACCACCACCACAACAACCACCACCACCATCACTACAACCACCACCACCACCACAGCAACCACCAAACCACAGCAACCACCACCACCACAGCAACTACCACTACCACCACCACAGCAACTACCACCACCACCACCACCACAATCACTACAACCACTACCACCACAGCAACCACGCCACCACAACCACAGCAACCACCACAACCACCACCACAGCAACTACCACTACCAGCACCACCACCACAGCAACCACCACCACCACCACCACAGCAACTACCGCTACCACCATTACCACTACCACCACCACAGCAACTACCACCACCACCACATCCACAATCACTACAACCACTACCACCACAGCAACCATCGCCACCACCACCACAGCAACCACCACCACCACCACCACATCAACTACCACTACCACCACCACCACCACCACCACCACAGAAACAACAACCACCACAACCACCACCACCACAGCAACCATCACCACCACCACAACAGCAACTACCACCACCACCACCACAGCAACCACCACCACAGCAACCACCACCACCACCACCACAACCACCACCACAGCAACCACCACCACCACTACCACAGGAACCACCGCCACCACCACAGCAAAAATAAAAAATAATCTCATCCGCACTAAATGCTCTCAACTCTCCAACTTGAATTCTTTCCGCTCCTTCTGGCACCTTGCCAAAAACATTTCTAACAACTTTACCGCATCCTCCTTCCCTCCTATTTTCTACTCTGATGGCTCTGTAGCTACTCTCCTACTGATAAAGCAGATCTATTCGCTCAGACTTTCTCCTTCAGTTCCACCTTAGATGATTCCTGTGCTGTTCCTCCATCACTTCCCCCCTCTGACTTCCTCATGGCTGACATTAAAATTTCTTCAGCTGATGTATTTTCTGCCATCACTGGCCTCAGTACTAACAAGGCATATGAGCCTGATGGAGTCCTTCCTGTTGTCCTCAGGAACAGTGCTTCTGTGCTTACACCCTGCCTAGGTAAACTCTTTCGCCTTTGTCTTTCAACTTGTACCTTTCCTTCTTGCTGGAAGTTTGCTCTCATTCAGCCAGTCCCAAAGAAAGGTGACAATTCCCAACCCTCTAACTATCGTCCAAATGCTTTAACATCCTGTGTCTCAAAACTTTTTGAGTCTATTCCGATCACAACCTTCTGTCTGATCGTCAGTACGGGTTCTGTCAAGGACGCTCGACTGGAGATCTTCTTACCTACATTTCAGACTCCTGGTCATCTTCTTTTCGGGACTTTAGCGAAACCTTTGCCATTACACTTGACATCACAAAGGCTTTCGATCGAGTCTGGCACAAATCTTTGATTTCCAAACTGCCCTCTTACAGTTTCTATCCTTCTATCAGTGCCCTCATCTACAGCTTCCTTTCTGGTCGTTCTATAGCCGCTGTTGTAGACGGCCATCGTTCTTCTCCTAGATCTATTAACAGTGGTGTTCCTCAGGGCTCTGTCCAATCACCAGCTCTCTTCCTTTTATTCATCAATGATCTAAGCTGTACATCTAACTCTACCCACTCGTATGCTGATGATTCCACCCTTCACCTTTCCATTTGGTTCCCGCAACGTCCATCAAACAAGGGATGAGGCTATTGCACTCCTAATGTCTGACCTGGATCGTATCTCTGACTGGGGTAAAAATAATCTGGTTGTTTTCAATGCATCTAAGACTCATTTTTTATACATATCAACCCGACAGAATCTTCCACAGGAATACTCTGGATTTATCTTGGAAAGATCATATTACATCTCTGGTAAAATCTGCTTCCAAGAGATTAGGTGCCGACTCCGTACCTTCTTTACCCCTGCACAGTTGTTGACTTTATACACGGGATTTATTCGCCCCTGTATGGAGTACAACTCTTATGTGTGGGGAGGCTACTCACATACAGCTCTTCTTAATAGGGTGGAGTCAAAGGCACTGCGTCTCATTAACTCTGTTCCTCTTACTGGCTCCCTTCAACCTCTGTCTCTTCGCCGCACTGTTGCATCTTTATCTCTTTTCTATCGCTACTTCAATGATCACTGCTGCTGTGAACTGTCTGCTCGCATCCCTCCACCTCTACGACAGGTGGGTAGCACCCGTCAAGCAACAAACTCTCATCCCTTTTCTGTCCAACTCTTTAATGCAAGAGTTAACTGTTACTCCCAATCCTTCATTTATGCGACAGCTCAACTCTGGAACTGTTTCCCTCTACCTGTATTTCCTACTTTCTATGATCTCCAGTCTTTCAAACGCAGTGTGTCCAGGCATCTCGAGATGAACAGAGCTTTAATTTGGCTCTCTTTTGTATTGTTTTTGTTTTTTCTCTTGGAAGGAACTGTTTTGCGGGCTCGATGCCTTTGGTTCCTTCTTCCTCGCATAAAAAAAAAAAACCCGCCAACAACACCACCACCACCACCAACACAGCAACCACTGCTGCCGCCACCACCACCACCACCACCACAGCAACCACCACCACCACAGCAACTACCACCGCCACCACCACCACCACCACCACAGCAACCACCGCTACCACCACCACAGCAGCCACCACCACCACCACCACCACACCAACCACCACCACCACAGCAACTACCACCGCTACCACCACCACCACCACCACCACAGCAACCACCGCCGCCACCACCACCACCACCACCACAACAGCAACCACCGCCACCACCACCACTATCACCACCACCACCACCATCACAGCAACCACCGCCGCCACCACCACCACCACCATCACCACAGCAACCAACCACTACCACCACAGCGACTGTCACTACCAACACCACCACCACAGCAACTACCACCACCACAGCAACTACTACTATCACCACCACAGCAACCACCACCACCACCACAGCAACCACCACCACAGCAACCACCACCACCACAACTAACACCACCACAGCAACCACCACCACCACAACCAACACCACCACAGCAACCACCACCACCACCACCACCACAGCAACCACCACCACCACAACTAACACCACCACAGCAACCACCACCACCACAACCAACACCACCACAGCAACCACCACCACCACAACCAACACCACCACAGCAACCACCACCACCATAGCAACCACCGCCACCACAGCAACCACCACCACAGCAACTACCACCACCACCACCACAACAACAACTACCACCACCACCACCACCACCATAGCAACTACCACCACCACCATAGCAACTATCACCACCACCACCACCACAGCAACCACAACCACCACCACAGCAACCACAACCACCACCACAGCAACCACCACCACCACCACAGCAACTACCACCACCACCACCACCACCACAGCAACTACAACCACCACCACCACCACCACAGCAACCACCACCACCACCACCACCACAGCAAGTATCACCACCACCACCACCACAGCAACTATCACCACCACCACAGCAACTACCACCACCACCACCACCACAGCAACCATCACCACCACCACAGCAACCATCACCACCACCACCACAGCAACCACCACCACCACCATTACCACCACAGCAACCATCACCACCACCACCACAGCAACCACCACCATTACCACCACAGCAACCACCACCACCACCACCACCACAGCAACCACCACCACCACCACCACCACAGCAACCGCCACCACCACCACCACAGCAACTACAACCACCACCATCACCACCACCACAATAACCATCGCCACCACCACCGCAGCAACCACCACCACCACCACCACCATAACAGCAACCACCACCACCACCACCACCACCATCATTACAGGTACCACCAACACAATCATCTGAGCTACCACCACCACGATCTCCACCACAGCTCCCACCAACACCATCACAGCTACCGCCACCACCACCACCATCGTCACCACCACAGCTGTCACCACCACCACCATCGTCACCACCACAGCTACCATCACCACCACCATCATAGCTACGACCTCCACCACATAGGCTACCATTTTCTGCTGAATAAAATCGTCTGTTCATAGCATCACAGAAGTACTAGACATGGGACCGTACATGCAGAGTACATACATGATTGCCGTGAGTCTAAACATGACATTTAAGGCCGAAAATAATGCATAAAACATAATCTGAAGTACCATCAGTTGACTATTGGACCACACTCCTTTTACTTTAATTTGGCCTAAAATACTGAGCTGCAGCAATGGACTGACTCTAGAATACGATGCAAGTCACGCAGCGGTGCCATGATAAGGATACAGAGCCATGGCATTGCATTTGTCTGCCATTATGCTACGTGAAAAAAGCAACGTAAGGATGAAAATCTCTACCAGGTAAAGGAAGTATAGTATGTCTGTCATTAGTTAATGACGAAAATTGATAGTATAGTTTGACTGTTCTCTTGACGTCTATGCCAGCTGACGATTATGGCGGCTGACAGTGATCCCGAGGCGGATGAGCGATCCCTACATGCGACGGCACTGATATGAACGGGCAGTGGAGCTGCCTGGCTTTACAAACGTATCTGAATCCCCTCACTAGCCCTGAAGAGGAAGATGGTTGGTTGCAGAAGACGGCATCATCATTCTCTGGTTCACCAAGATCACATATCAGATGAACCTACAACTACTACTACTACTAGTAGTGTATAGTAGTAGTAGTAGTAGCAGTAGTAGTAGTAGTATTAGTAGTGATATCTGGTTTGAGGGTTAGGCACGCGCAACGTCCGTATGCGTTCGATAAACGCTCTTGGTTAGTTAGGCAGAGGCACGATTATACTTAGGTTAATGGGATCCTTTGAGGTGCATGGTGCAAGTGATATCATAGTTTCTATTAATACATTCTGTCGTTCCCATATGAAATCCTTGCATAGTGTCCGTCTATTTTCCTGGACGGCAGATTATTGGATGGTCTGGAGGATTTGGGATAGTCTTGTGCTTTACATACCGTTCCTGAGCTTCATTATTTAGTCTTCATGTTGATAGTGATGTCAACTCGCTTTGGAAGGAACGTCAGGTCGATGCGGTTGTGTTTCTATGTAACCATCAAACCCTCCTGTCGTACCGCCACTAATTTCAATTGTTTTCATTCTTATGTTCTACTCACCTTCACTAACATTCTCTCTCTCTCTCTCTCTCTCTCTCTCTCTCTCTCTCTCTCTCTCTTCACCCATCTCCCACTGACCTCCCCACTCCATTCAAAGCGTTTAGGGGATATGTGCATGCTAATAGGAGAATTTCACTCGGATACAATGCACTACAGTGTGGTTTTATGAGATTGCCAGGTTGTTAGAGTTGCAGTTCAGGGTGGGTAGTGTGTGTTTGTGAGGCTTGAGGGGATGAAGGGGATGGTGGCAGGATAAAGGAAAGTACTGAATGAAAAGGGTAAAGAGAAGGAAAACTGTGCGTATGGAAAGAATGAAAGGGGTGAGGATGAGGGAAATAGTAAGTATGGAAAGAAAGAAAAAGGGTAAATTAGATGAAGCTTGTGAGTATAGATGTAAAGATGATTGTAATTACGGTAAACAGATGAAAAGAATGTGACCGAAGTAAGTACAGAAGAAAGTAAGCGGGAGAAATAAGTACAGTCATGAACATGAGTTCGTCCACACTGCTCTGGCAGCATTGTGTCCTGCCTACCGTAGTTATCATTCCTTCTTCCCCAAACGACACACATTATCCTTCCTTCTCATACTCCTTTTTTTATTTATGCTTTATATTACTATCACTTTATAACAATTCCTGTAAGGGCGAGTCCAACGTGTACACGAACATGTGCTGACAACACAGCTGACAACATCGTTGGATACATGTATGCAGCTGTATTGGACAGATGTATTCAAACATGTTACACTGCAGCTTCAAACCTGTTGGCAGCAGACGTGATGGGATATGTGTGTCCATACGAGGCAGCTAAGACTTCATCATGATGTTGCCAACATGATCTTGACGCTGGAGTTCCCAGCAAGTTTGCATGTTGTTCGTTATTGTGTTCTTTACACTCTACCAACACTTGCTCCAGCACACGTGTGGACACACACTAAGGGGGCGGCTACATTTGCTGGAAACATGTGATCTACAAGATGAAACGACGCACCGGGTTATAATCGTTGCGATGTCCAAGTCTGAACCTTGGACGGTCCCCTGAGCCTTGTTTCCTCTTGACGATCACGTGTTCGGAGCAAGTGTCGGTGAACGTTTTGCTCATGGATGTACTCTGGAAACATATCTGAAATGAAAAGACGATGATGATAAACATTTTGACGCAAAATACAGTGACATCTTTTTCCAACTGACGACGAACAATCGTGTTCATATACTGGGAACGGACCGCAACCAAGGAGTTTATGGCAGGTAACTCTAATTATAGCCTATTCGGTCTAATCTGAGAAGAGACGAGCCTTAAGCTTTTGAAAGCTTGCAGCTGATTAGTTGTCACAGTGCATTCATTACTAATGATATTTTTCAAATTATTTTTATAATCTATAACTATTGCCAGACTCTTCAATCGCGTAAGGGGTAGCCACAAACAGATCGCCTCCATGTCACCCTGTCCCCCGCCATTTCACTTCCCCCTCTTTCATATGCTCCTCCACTCCATCCCTTCACCTCATCCTCTGCTTTCCCCTCCCCCTCCACCCCACCTCAATCACAAACACTCACTACATTAGTTTCTCGCTCTCCATCTTCTCCACATGGCCAAACCACCTCTGTGTATTTCTCCTAACGCTCACATGCTCCTCTCAGATAAGTCATTTCCACTGCTTTCACTCTTGACTTGTGTCCTTCCAACAAGGTCCAAACTTCACTTCCATACGTTAGAGTTGGTATGACAATACTATCATGCAGCGACTTTTTAACTTCCATGCTCGCTTCCCGATTTCCAGTCACTGCTTTCAAAGAACCAGCAACCTTTCTTCCTTGTTGTACCCTTTCAAGCACTTCCTCCAATCTTCCATCCTTACTCATCACATTACTGAAGTAATTAAATGCATTCATATTTACATTTCCCCATCATCCAACATCACTGTATATTCAGTAACTTCATTTCTCTCAAAGACCATAACTTACTCTTCCCTACATCCACCGTTAGATTCCGTTTCTTACACACTCTCCCAAACTCATTCACTAAGTCTTGCAGTTCCCCCTCGTCTTCACTTAACAACACACTATCATCCGCAAACAACAGCATAGGAGGCTTCCAAATGCTGTCCCCTCTCAGTAGGGCTGCCCTACTTTGTATCTCTTTTATAACCCCATCCATGTACTGACTGACCAACCATGGAGACATGACTTATCCCTGTTTCAATCCAACATTCATGAAGAAAAATTCACTCTGTTCACAATCCACACGCACTGCAGCCTTAATGTCCTCATATATACTCTTCCCGGCATTCAGCAACTTCCCAGTTACTCCATATATTCTAAATATTTTCAACATTCTTTGTCTCTCCAATCTGTCATATGCCTTCTCCAAATCCATGAAGGCCGCATAAGCTACAGCTTCTTTCCCTTCTCTAGAAACTTACAACTTCTTTCCCTTCTCTAGAAACTTTCCACCAAAGACCTAAGGATGAATATCTGATCTACACAATCTCTTCCCTTCCTAAAACCTCTTTGTTCTTCAACTAATTCCTCTGTTATTTCCTTAAGTCATTCAGTAAGTATCGTACCATATACTTTTCCATTTCGACTAAGAAAACAAATGCCCCTATGAATACAACACAGTTCTTTTTCCCCCTTTCTCTTTGCACAGGGGAATAATTGTACCTATCTTCCAGTTCTCTGGGACTCTACCATCCTCCCAGGCCAATCGTTTTTTCTTTTCTATTTTTTTATGCTAGGAAGAAGGAAGCAAAGACCACGAACCCGCAATAACTGTTCCTTCCAAGAGAAAAACAAAATACAAGAGAGAGCCAAAATCAGGATCCGATCATTTAGAGATGCCTGGACACACTGCGTTTGAAAGACTGGAGATCATAGCTAGGAGAAAAACAGACAGAGGGAAACAGTTGCAGAGTTGACCTGTTGCATAAATGAAGGACTGGTAGTGACGGTTAACTCTTGAATTAGAGAGTTGGACAGAAACGGATGAGAGTGTGCTACTAGACGGGTGCTACGCACGTGTTGTAGAGGTGGAGAGATGCAAGCAGACAATTCAGGGGAGCAGTGACCATGGAAGTAGCGATAGAAAGGAGATAAAGATGCAACAGTGCGGCGATGAGACAGAGATTGAAGGGAGCCAGTAAGAGGAGGAGAGTTAATGAGACGAAAAGCCTTTGACTCCTCCGTATTGAGAAGAGCTTCATGTAGGGAGTCTCCCCACGCATGAGAGTTGTACTGCACACAGGGGCAGATATAACCCGTGTATAGAGTCAACAATTGTGCAGAAGTAAAGAAGAAACAGAGTTGGCTTAGCACACCCAGTCTCTTGGAAGCAAATTTTACAAGAGATGAAACATGATATTTCCAAGATAAGTTCCGAGTGAATGAAACCTCAAGTGTGTTCAAGGATGATGCTGGATTAAGCTGAATATTATTAAATATTAGTGGGTACACCTGTGGAAGATTTTCTCTGATTGGTGTAAGAACTGAGTCTTTGATGTATTAAAAACAAGATTATTTGTACCCCAGTCGGAGATACGAGCCAAGTCAGACATTAGCTGTGCCATAGCCTCATCCCTCGTTTGTTGAAGTAACTGCTGGGATGGATGTTGCAGGAACCGAATGGAAAGGTGAAGGGTGGAGTCATCAGCGTACGAGTGGATAGGGTTAGATGTACAACTCAGAAGTCCATTGATGAATACAAGGAAGTGAGTTGGTGATAGGACAGAGCCCTGAGGAATACCACTGTTAATAGGTCTAGGAGAAGAACGATGGTCGTCTACAAAAGCAGCCAAAGAATGACCAGATAGGAAGCTATGGATGAAGGCACAGATAGAAGGATAGAAACCGTAAGAGGGCAGTTTGGAAATCAAAGATTTGTGTCAGATTCGATCGAAAGCCTTTGAGATATCAAGTGCAATGGCAAAGTTTTCGCCAAAGCCCCGAAAGGAGGATGACCGGGAGTCTGAAAGGTAGGTGAGAAGATCGCCAGTCGAGCATCCCTGACGGAACCCATACTGACGATCAAAAAGAAGGTTGTGATAAGAAAGATGCTTACAAATTTTTCTATTAAGAATTGACTCAAAAACTCTTGAGATACGGAATGTTAAAGCAATTGGACAATAGTTAGAGGGTTGGGAATGGTCACTCATCTTTGGGAGTGGCTGAATGAGAGCAAACTTCCAGCAAGAAGGAAAGGTACAAGTTGACAGACAAAGGTGAAGGAGTTTACCCAGGCAGGGTGTAAGCACAGAAGCACAGTTCTTGAGGACAACAGGAAGGACTCTATCAGGCCCATATGCCTTGTTAGTATTGGGGCCTGTGATGGCAAAAAATACATCGGATTAAGAAATTTTAATGTCAGCCATGAGGAAGTCAGAGGGGGGAAGGGATGGAGGAACAGCACCGGAATCGTCTAAGGTGGAATCGGAGGAGAAAGCCTAAGTGAAGAGATCTGCTTTATCAGTAGAAGAAATAGCTACAGAACCATCAGAGTAGGAAAGAGGAGAGAAGGATGATGAGGTAAAGTTGTTAGAAAGGTTTTTGGAGAGGTGCCAGAAGAAGCCGGAAGAATTAGAGTTGGAGAGTTGAGAACATTTAGTACGGATGAAATTATTTTTAGCAAAGTGAAGAACAGACTTAGCACGATTCAGGGCACAAACATAAAAAAGATGTGATTCAGGGGTGGGTTGGCTCCGGTACCTTTTATAGGCCCTCTCCTTGTTGCAGACAGCATTAGAATAAGCGTGATTAAACCAAGGCTTTCTTGCATTAGTCAAAGGATATGAGGGAATATATGCTTCCATGCCAAAGAGAATAACCTCTGTAATGCGCAAGGCACACTCAGATGGCTCCTAGCCATGGAAGCAATAATCATTCCAGTGAAAATCAAAGAAGTACTGCCTGAGGCCCTTCCAATCTGCAACTCCAAAGTGCCACGGACGACGTTTCTTTGGAGGGTCCACAGGCGGTACTGGAGTGATAGGACAGGTTAATGCAATAAGGTGGTGATCGGAGGAGCCCAACGGAGAGAAAAGTTTAACAGTGTAAGCAGAAGGATTAGTTGTAAGGAGGGGACCAAGTATGTTGGAGCTCTCTTCGAGGCAGTCAGGGATATGGGTAGGGTGCTGTACAAGTTGCTCTAGGTCATTAAGGATAGAAAAGATGTAGGCTTGTTCACCAGATGGATCAGTGAAAGGAGAGGAGAGCCAAAGGTGGTGGCGACCATTGAAATCTCCTAGAATGGAGATTTCAGAGAAAGGGGAAATGGATAGCATGTGTTCCATCATAGAAGTAAGATAGTCGAAAAATTTTTGATAGTCAGTAGAATTAGGGAATAAGTAAACAGCACAGATATATTTAGTCAGAGAATGACAGGAAAGCCGAAGCCAGAGTGTAGACTGTAGAGAATTCAGAAGAATCGAGTTCAGGAACATGAGAGCAAGATAAGTCATTGCGTATATACACACAATAGCCACCTTTGGCTTTGAAATGAGTATAAAGTAGGAGGATACAGAAAAGGGTTTGCTGTCAGTTGCCTCAGACAGCTGAGTCTCAGTTAGGAAAAGATGGTGAAGTTTAGAGGAGAGGAGGTGCTCAACAGAGCGAAAGTTAGAGGAAAGGCCGCAAATGTTGCAGAAATGAAGAAGTGAGTCAGACCGTGGTTCCATGCGGCTCGACTCGTCACTGGGAGAGGGGCGGAAGGTGGGGGTATTTATGGTCCCCCTCCCCCGGGGACTCAGAGGCTGTGTGTCTTGAAGCAATGATATGTTTTATAATTTTGGAAAAGGAAGTGTAGTGTGTACTGTGCATGTAGTTTGGTGTTGATAGAGAAATTTGTATTGGAGAGCATGCTGGCCTGCTCTCTGTGTTGCTGAGACACTGAAAAAGTTCAGCAAAGGGGATTGGTCAAGGACTAGTCCCGAGGGCTGATGGAACGGGAGCTCCAGCTCTCCCTGTCATCAGCCTTCATCCACCTTGGGAGTATTGCCCAGCTCGACTGGTGCTACGGTCTACTCTTGAAAAAATCTGGACATCTTCCATATCCATTCTATTACTATCTCTCCCTCATGCTTCAGCATTTCACCACACACTCCATCAACTCCTGGGGCTTTGCCCGTTTTAAATTTCTTCACTACTTCCATTACTTCCGTCCTACTGATCCCTTCTCACCTCCCTCCTTCTCCCAGCCATTCCCCAGCCACTTATACTCGCATTAGTTTCATTCTCTTTGTTTAACAGTTCCTAATAGTGTTTTCTCCATCTGCGAACTTTTTTTTCCCGTCTCCACCACTATCAACCTACCATTTTTATCTTTCGCTCCCTTACTAACATCTCTATCACCCTGTCTGACTCTCATTACCTCATGCCAAAACAATTTCTTACATTCCTTCCACTTCTAACTCAAATTCCTTCCAAGTTCCTCATCCATTCTCTTATTACTCTCACCTACAAATCTTTTCACCTCTCTCTTCCAGTATACATAAACTCCCTCTTATAAGAGTTACTGTAAATTTTGACAATAAGATTGCCCAAATAATACATTATATATAGTTATCTGTACAGATTACTTTACAAACAGGGCCATACAATGTGTACCAGATTGTCTAGACATGTTTGAAATTTTGAATTCTCAAAACGGGCTGGGCAAATTAAGGTATATACATTGCCATTCCTGTAACACTGTGTAAAATGTAACTCAGTAAAACATTGGAACTCCAATGAAATATGACTGGCAGACGCGGGTGAAGCTATGTCGCTGTCAGTTTTAAATATCCCAAAGTCAATACCTTGTTGCTGCTCTGCTGTAAGTTGTAACGAGATATTCGAAACAAAAATAATGGAAAACTTGTTCGATGATGTAAAAGTAGAAGGCATAATGCAAACTGATGCGACAAGAAAACGCTCTCATATTACTTAGAATATTGTCAAGTGGAACATCCCAAGAGCGGCCTACCCCCCCCTCCCAATCATATTTGCTACATTAGCCTACCCCCCCCTCCCAATCATATTTGCTACATTAGAGTCTAAAAACAATCGCGGTAATGGCATAATTTACTTTAATTTGCCAGAATGAGAAAATAATCAAGGTACTCATAAACCTTTACTTGGACATATTTTGATTTGTCCCAAGAATTCAAAATATCAAACGTATCTTGACCATGTACCAATATATGATAATTATGCCTTAAATAAATAAATAATATAAATGAATAAATAAAAGTCTCCTCCAACCGCCAAAACAGAAAATGGTCTGTTTGGTAAATTTCGTCTGGTACGGGTCGATATCTACTTAAGAATGAATAATTATTATTATTATGAGGGAAAGAAATACGAAATAATTGACAAGATTTTTTTTTTTTCTTTCACCTTATATCGCATTATCCTTTATAGTAAATCATATTCACAGCTAAACTATTTCAGGCACATGATATGGAAATGATGTTTGCACCAAACATTTCAAGCATTCGTTAATCGGCAATGATCTTCAAATAAAAACAGTATATATCACGGCAGTAAAAACGAGGGGAATCCTATCAGTTAGTTAAGACAGACTTTTCGTTGCCAGAACACACACACACACACACACACACACACACACACATATATATATATATATATATATATATATATATATATATATATATATATATATATATATATCCCATTGGAGCCCAGTGTCCTCAATATTGGACAGAACTGGGAATTTTCAAATCTTAACAAAGTAGGGAACTCTCGGTTAGGGACCTATGAGCTTCGCGACTATGAGCCGATAGGCGGAGGGCGGTACGCTAAGTACCCTCCCAGTGCAGTGCCTCGCCCAGCAACTCTGGGATCCAGTGGGTTAGTGACTGGCAAATCTGTCAGTTTCTTTAACCCACTGGAGCCCAGTGTCCTCAGCATTGGACAGAACTGGGAATTTTCAAATATTGTTTAAAAATTATAGATCAATTCCTTGGATGATCCTCACCAGACCCATGAGATCAAAACTGCTTTAGTTATACTGATCACACGCAGACACAGTGAGTTAAATCTTTACATTGTTCGATGATATTGACCTTTGACTGACTATTTTCATTAAGTCCCTTCATTCTTGTCTGACCCTTAACTTTGCCACCAAGTTTAGTGCAATAGAAATCAAAATGTTAAGTTAAACTTACTGTGTGACCTTGGTCTCTCTCTCCTTTCCCTACGACCTTTTCCTTTGATGGGTCTCAAAGCAGAATCCTATTATTCTTGCCTTACCCTCAACTGGTCTATAAAGGTTGATGGAGGTTGGATTAAAACTGTTGAAGTTTACATTGCCTATGACTTTCGTCTTTAACATATTGTTTTCTAAAACAAAAGTTTAATTCCTCTGCTGACCCTCAACCCTTCCAGTAAATTTAGTTAAAATGGGATGAAAACTTTTTTTTTTCTCTTTTAACAACACCTCCTGAATAAACTTTGATCTATTCCTTTGACCTTGTCTTTTGAGTGGTAGTTCCCAAAATTAAATCACCTCATTCCTGCCTTACTTTCGCCAACTACCTCAGATTTGGTTAAAACTGGGTAAGTACTTAATATTGATTTTGCAAGGTCAGCGTCCTTCCACACTTCCACCAAGCTTATTTAAAATTTGATATACAGTATATGAGCTATTTTGTTAACACGCTCTAGTGACTAATAGGAGCTATTTTGTTAACACACACACACACACACACACACACACACACACACACACACACACACACTAAAAACTATACACCAACTCTTGCTTCGCGAGGCAGCACTCTCGTAGTGCAATGCCCGCAACCTCATTTGGCCTATTTACTGAATACCTGACCCTGCCCTGTTGTTATGGCCTTCGAACAATTGCTTTCGAAACCGAGTTCCGTTTTTTATTCTTGCCTGACCCATAACACTTCCACGTTTAAGTTCACCTTTGCCCTATGACCTTTACATATAACATTTCTCTATGATTTTCTCTCTTGACAAACCGTTTTCAAACTCGCATCTCTGGCAATGTATTATCTTGAACACTTCCCCCAAAAATTGTTATAAATCAAATATAAACTGTTTAAAGTGACCTTGCCATGTGACTCTTATTTGCGATTTGTCATTCTCCAAACCAATAGGACAGCCCCTTCAATAACTCCGAACCCTTCTGCCAAGTCTGGTTAAAACTGAATATAACATATCTGACATAATTCTTCATACACAAACAGCGATCGAATTTTTACCTTGACCATTGACTGGAAGTTCTCAAAATTGATCTTGATTCTCACTTGACCCCTAACACTTCCACCAACTTTGGTTCAAAGCAAATCAGAAATGTATTGACCTTTTCCTCTAACCATATCCTCTGACCCTGGCTTTTTCCACCGACTTTTGTTCTTGATTTTTTTTTTTCTTCCAGTATCCTCAACCCTCTCAGAGGTAATATTGTTTTTGGTTGACCTTACCTTGTGATCTTGACCTTTGTCCTGTTGCTCTTGAAAACAATAGGTACATTTTTACACTGACCCTCAAACCTTCAATCAAGTTTGGTTAAAACGAGAACAAAACTATATAAGTAATTTTGTTAAGAAACACACGCATGGTCGAACTCAGATGTCATGTCACCGTGACCGCTGACTGTTCTCAAATTTGAATAATTTTATTCTTGCTGTATCTTCAACCCTTCCCCTAAGTTTGGTCAAAAAAGAAGAAGAAAAAGATAAAAGGGCAGGGGGGAGGCTATTTAAGTAGATTTTGCTGCTTCACTTGAAGTAGCCATGTTACCTCGACATTTGACCTATTGTTCTAAAAGACAAGCTCAGCGCAAAAAATAAAATAGAAAACAAGTTGTCATTATGAGGGAGTTTATTATTATTATTATTATTATTATTATTACCGTTAGTATTATTTTAATTTTTATAAATTCAGGTTGCCTAGTTTCATGGGCTGTGATTTATATAGCATTGGAGACGCCGTAACGCCTCTTCCTCAGTGATATATTTTGTGCCAACATCTCGTTATTTTAAGGCAGGTTATTGAGGCAAAATGTATCCATACTATAAACATATAAACAACAGAAAACATAATGTTAAGGCGTAATATGCATAATTAATCGATAAGGAACAAGTGCTTTTGCATCCTACAATACAGGTCTAAGATTCCCGCGAACTACGCAGACTGTTTTTTTTTAAAGTGCTAAGTTTCGACTCTTGCTCACACACACCACAAAGCCAGTCAGGAGACAGGACGTGTGTGCTGGGCATTCCCCAGGTCCTGTCCTCCAAACTTACTCTTTTTTTTAATCAGCCCATACACCACTGACTGGGCTAATGTATGGCCCGGCCTGCTCTATATGTGCAGGGAATCTTTCAACGAACGAACGAACTCCTGCTCACTCCTCTCGCATAGCTTGGCCTGGCCAGTCATCACTATGCACGAGACTTCCAGCGACTCTGCTCGTGCCTGCGACCCGTTGAGGGGGGCACCCAACAGCAGATCCGTGCCGCCAGGAGCCACTACCATCCAGGGAACCGTGAACTGGTTCAACGTGAGATCGTGTTACGGTTTCATCAAACGCCAGGACACTGGCGCTGATGTTTTCGTACACGCTTCAGGGATCGTTGCACCAAATCCACGGCATTTCCAGCGCTCACTTGGCGAGGAAGAGACGGTGGAGTTTCGTGTTGTACAGGCTTCCAAGGGTCCCGAGGCTAAGGACGTCACTGGGCTGGGTGGTGTTGCTGTGCAGGGCTCTGCCCGTGCACGGCGGCGTCACCCTGCCCAGAGACGCCAGCCAAAGGGTCCTGGAAGTGCTGGCAACACAAACACCTCGTTGCGATGTGTATCGCGACAGCTGAGGCTTTTAGTGGGGGTAGCAAGGCGGTTCTGGCTGTTCTTCCTCAGATCTTTGAGGAGAACGGCCTTCCACGCCTTGCTATTCCTCGAAGCTTCACCCGCGATCCTCGTCTCCCCCCTCGTCAGGAGCGTCAGGCCCGGCGACAGCAGCCACCACCACCTCGCACGACAACGAGAAAACGGCTCTGTTTGGATGCCCCTCTCAACCTGGACGACTGGCGCCACCACCATTGAACCTTCGATCACCGACCCGGAACCGTCACAGGCCATGGATATCGAGCACTGGGAGACTGTCGTGGAGGTCCACCTCCCTTCGTCAGGAGTTGAGGAGGAGCGTGTCTCGTCCCCCGTCCCTCTAGTACATCTGGACGCAGCGGAGCTCTCCTCCTTGCCCTCTCCATCTGCTCCTGACGAAGTGGAGGAGCCTCTTCCACCTTCACCACCGCCTGCCGCCATCGCTCTCTCTTCTTCTCCTCCTCCACCTAAGGAGAAGAGGAAGAAACAAAAGAAGAAAAGGGGAAAGACTAAGAGCGACCCCTCCTCCGTTGCTCGCCGGATCGAGGCCCTCCTTCCACCACTCTCAGGGACTCGTGATCTCGATGCCCGCACGGATGCGGACCTGGAAGAGCTTCTCTTCTGCCTCACGGATCCGATCAACGACGAAGATACACTGCTTCTCGTCTATCAGACTTTGTATCAGAAGATCCGTGAGGCATACATTTCCAACTCCCTCTCTCCATCTGAGGAAGCCGCCATCCGTGAGGGCATCGGGTTTGATCCACCACGTGCTGCCCTCGTCAACTATATCGCCACCAGACTGCTCTCATAACTGCTGAGCCACGCCTGATCTTGTCCTGCCTTGCTGCTTCGTCTTGCAGTTTTTTGTCACCGCTATGCTCTCGTTTGAGGGCTACTTTATGCCATTTCTCTGACGGGCTTTCTGTTTGCCCGTGTCCTCACCATGTTGTGAGGCAAATATCACAACAACAACAACGACTCCTGCTCCACACACACACAGCACAAAGCCCACCAGGAGACAGGACGTGTGTGTTGGGCAAATCCCAGGTCCTGTCCTCCCCACTTCTAGCCAGCCCATACCCCACTGACCGGGCTAATGTATGGCCCGGCCTGCACTATGTGTGCAGGAAATCTTCGAACGAACTACTGATCTATGGGACTTTGATGGAGGGTCGTGGAGAGCACAGACGTGTATTCGTTTTCTCTCCTCTAGCGCTGTAGGGCTGCCTCACCGGCAATAGCTTTGTACATAGCCTTAATAAATTTAGGTTAACTAGATCTCATTTTCCTCCCTGGCCTTAGTAGATATAGTAGTTGTCTATATCTAATTCCTGAGATCGCCTTTGCTTACACACCTCTGGAGTGTACCCTCCACTGATCGCTCTGGGGTGTGAGATACACACAGGCGCGTCCTCCCTAGAGTGGTTTGAGAGGGTAATCTCAGACTAGGTGTGTCTTCCCCGGGTAATTTGTCCCTTGGTCGTTTTTCTCTTTCTTCCCACTTCCCCCGTGAGAGGGAAGTGGTCACTATGGAGGATGCCCCTGCTGCCTCCCTCCTCTTCAGGGGGGGAGGTAGTCCTGACCGACCCCCGACTGTCTCACGGACTGACTGCCCCCAGACTGAACGGCCCCAGTCACATACCCGTCTTGACATCGATGTAAAAAACGCCGAGTTTGTACAGATTCATGCGGTTGGTTCCACTCCCCTGTCCAGCCTCAATCCCTTCATCATCAAGAAGGTGATTGTTGGGTGTGCAGGTGAGGTGGAACAAGTGAAAAAACTTGCGAGTGGAGATCTTCCTTAAAAACTAGGAACTCAAGTCAGGTAAAGGATTTGCTAAAACTGGGCAAGTTCCATTGTTATGATGTTCAGACCACGATCCCTTACTCCATGAATTCCTGCAAAGGTGTAATCACCTGCAGGGATCTTGTGATCATGGAGGTGGAAGAGATCATACAGGAACTTTGCTCAGCAGGATGTTATAGAAGCACGTTTCTCGGAAGGCAGGAAGACGAAAACCGCCACTGTTGTCCTAACGTTCGGCAAAGTTGCTTTACCTTCCAACATCAGAATTGGATATGAAATTCTTGTTGTAAGACCATACATCCCGAACCCCCTTCATTGCTTAAAATGCCAGATTTATGGGCATCATGAAAAGCCTTGTCGGTCTTCCAACTTCGTGTGTGGCAGGTGCGCGACTGTGGGACATTCTGCTGAGCACTGTACATCTGAGACGGAGTGCTGCTTTCACTGCAAGGATGTTCACTCCACTTCCTCGAGGGCTTATCCCAAGTGGAAGGAAGAGAAAGAGGTCTGCACAATGAAGGCAACCGAGGGTATTTCCTTTTACGATGCAAGGAAGAAGGTGAAGGAGTTGCATGCAACTCCCAAGCCTAATATCTCCTATGCATTGGCGGTTGTGTCCTGTCCCGTGATGTGCACTGTGGAAACGCAGACTGACCTTACATTCGCTCCTCATGCCCCGCGCCCTACCTCTCAGCCTAAGCCTCCTGTACGTTCCAACTCTCTAACAGACATCCCTGTCGCTACTTCCTACTCTCAGGCTGCCGCTGCTCCTTCGCAGTCAGTGCAGCCAAAATTGAAGTGCGACAAGTCTGACAAGATTAATTTGACAACCATCACTGAACAGTCATGTCCTCATGTCCTTCCCGCTCCTGGTCCAGTGAGGGAGAGGAAGAATAGCTCTTCCTCGGTGGAGTCTGTGAGCCTTGTTATCGATGAGACTATGGAGATCTCCACGAGCAAGCACCGGGAAAGGTCCCCCGGTAGTCGCTCGCCTGCTGGCGGGCGACAAAAAAGACCAAGCACACTGGGCCCCAACGAAAATCTTAAACCTCTGCATTCACTGTGTTACAGTGGAATTGTAGGGGTCTTAAGAATAAAGTACACAATATACCTATCTTGCTTTCACTACACAGGCCAGACATTGTTTGTTTACAGGAGATGCACCTGGAGGATCATCCTGATCCTCCACAGTTAAAACACTACCACTCGTATAGAAGATATGAAGGTCACGGAGTTGCCATTTACACACACAAATCACACCTACAAACGGAAGTGACTAAATTCTACTCTGGAAGCTGTCGCTTGCAGAGTAAAATTTAATAACACGTATCTGTCCATTTGCTCTCTGAACTGTCCTCCACATGGCCCCATTGATAGTGATGCTTTACATTCACTATCTGAATATCTTCCTGGCAATAAGTTAGTGTTGAGCGATTTTAACGCCCATCACTATCAATGGGGTAGCTTGAGGATCGATGGTCGTGGGGAGCAAGTAGCCGACCTAATACTACAGTCCAACCTCTGTCTTCTGAACAATGGTAAAGCGACTCGTGCAGATGATTGTACTGGTAACTTTTCAGCCATTGACTTATCTCTGGCCTCCCCTGGTATACATCAAGATATTTTATGGGAACCTTATGATGACTCCTTGGGAAGTGATCATTTACCCATCTGTCTTTCTTATACACGCGACATCGTTTCGGACCCTCCACCTCCAAAATTTAACTATAAGAAAGCAGATTAGGCATCCTTCTCAGGGATCACCATTTTAGATATATCTGGGGAGACCATAGATGTTAAGGTCGAAAATTTAACCCAATCCATATTACACGCAGCTGAGGCTGCTATTCCCAAGACTTCTACAGTTCATGCGAAGCATAGAGCACATTGGTGGATGCCGGATTGCTGACAGGCATTAAGAAAACGCAATAGGAGATACAGGATTTTTGATAGTCAGCCCATTGAGGAAAATTTTATTGCACACAAACAGGCACGGGCTGATGCAAGGAGAATAATAAGAAGGGCCAAATGTGACTCCTGGCGGTCCTTTGTGTCCACGGTGACTCGTACAACACCGTTATGTAAAGTCTGGTCCACTATAAGAATACTAAATAATAAAGGCCCATACTTCCCTGTGACCACCCTGCAGGTGAATAACACCATCTATGACGAGCCCGTGGACGTTGCTAACATCCTCGCCAGGAGTTTTTCTCATGTAAATGGATCCGCGTTTCCAACATCATAAACGCGTGGCTGAGCTACAGATTATTGACTTTGCCACAGAAGATGTAGACTCCCCATACAACAAAGAGTTTACGTTTGATGAACTGCTCCTTGCCCTTAAATCCCGTAAAGACACCAGCCCTGGACCAGACACCATCACGTACGGTATGATTCAGCATCTTAATCAGGACAACCTGATTAAGATGTTAGCATTGTACAATGAGATTTGGGCGTCTCGAACGTTCCCAAACTCATGGCATTTTGCGCATGTCATACTGATAACCAAAGAGGCTGGTCGTCTTATGAATCCCACTTCATTTCGTCCTATTGTGTTGACTTCTTGTCTATGTAAGGTCATGGAACGAATGGTAAACAATAGGCTTCTTTTTGTTTTAGAGTCGAAGAATTTGTTAAATGATCAACAATGTGGCTTCCATAAATACAGAAGTTCACTAGCTCATTTAATGAATTTGGAGCATTGTATTGCAGAGGCATTTGCCAATAAAGAATTCATGATAGGGGTGTTCTTGGACATCCATAAAGCCTATGACATGACATGGTGACACTGCATACTAATGAAGCTCTATGCTTATGGTTTAAGAGGAAATTTGTCTATATTTATTTCAAATTTCTTAAGGGACAGGACCTTCTCTGTCAAATTGTCCCGTAACATAACATCGGATATATTTATCCAGGAAAATGGGGTGCCGCAGGGAAGTGTGCTTAGTCCTACTTTATTTAGTATTATGATCAATGATATTCTGTCATCAGCTCCCATCCCGAGGAATCTTAAATACTCGCTCTATGCTGACGATTGTGCAATATGGCACTCATCCCGTAATGCACAATTTTTGGCTGGGCGGATTCAAGCAGCCCTTGACTCCGTCCACCAATTGGCCTTGCAGTGGGGATTTAAGTTTTCCATCCCTAAGTTTGCTGCTGTAGTTTTTACAACTCGTAATGTCCCCGATTTGAGTTTATTTTTAGATAATCAAGCGGTACCTTTTCAAAATTCTGTAAAGTTTTTGGGCCTCCACTTTGATCGCAGAATGAATTTTAAACTTCACGTTAATACTTTGCTTGCTCGTTGTGATAAACCATTAAATGTCCTTAAGTACCTAGCGGGTACTACATGGGGTGCTGACAGAAAATTTTTATTAATGGTGTATAAGTCCCTTATTCGATCGAAGCTAGACTATGGCGCACAGGTGTATGGCTCAGCATCTGATGCCGCACTGAAAGGATTGGATGTGTTACAGAATAAATGTTTGCAAATGTGTCTTGGAGTCATCCGGTGTACCCGTGTAGCTCGTATGGATATGGAGGCGAATGTGCCCCCCTCCGTATTCGCCGTGACCACCTGGCCTTTTCGTACGGCTACGAACATATAGGAAAAGTAGTATCGGCAATGTGTCCTGTACCCCCTTGCGTCAATACCACCATCTCATGCGGGGGGTGCGTCGGCCACTTGCCATTCACCTCCACTTACTGACTCAGGAGCTTGGTGTGGACCCCAGTGACTGCGACAAGTTGGTGCTTAAAAATATAGCCACTCGGCTTTACTGTTGATGTTACATGGCTCTCAGCACCAAAGGCCAAGGCCCCGGAGGCGGAGGTCCACCACTTGTTTTGTAACATCATTCATCACTTGGAGTCCCACCACTTGTACACTGATGGCTCCAAGTCGAGTGAGTGTGTGGGTGCAAGTGTGTGGTCGACTGAATGTGCCCTAAGGTATTGGCTGCCGACTCATACATCTGTGTTTACCTCCGAACTTTTTGCTATTGACAAAGCCATAGACTATGCTCTCAATTCTAGGCATGACTCATTTGTCATATTTTCAGACTCGAAATCAGCCTTTCAGGCAATTGCATCTTGCACTACGGACTAGCACGAGATCCAGGGTCGCATTGTTAATAAGCTGCATTCATGCAACAAGTCATTCACGCTGATCTGGGTGCCTGGTCATTGTCGTATCTACGGCAATGAGCAGGCTGACTTACTTGCAAAGTCGGCTGTAGAGCTCGAGGAGACTTGGGACGTTCCTCGTGATCTACAGTCGAGTCTCTCTCTCGGGAAGAAATCAATAAATCTTCTGTGGCAAAGTCAGTGGACCAGACTTAATATTCCAACATGTAAGCCGTACTTGGGCGAGTGGGCCACTGCCAACCGTCCCAGTCGCCTGGAAGAAAAAGTGTTGGCGCGATTACGGCTCAATGCCACAATTGTAATGCACATGAAACCATATATGGAAAGACGATTCCAAGCTCACTATGACATCTGTAATGCGGTGTTATCTATCAGTCATATCCTGCGCTGTCGGCGATTTATTCGTGAACTTGCTTCACTTATAAATTACTGCGGCGCAGTAGACGTCCTCTTCACCCTTTCCACCATCCTGGGTGATGGGGACATTGTTATGACTGATAAATTGATGGCTTTCTTGAGAGAGACCGGACTGATCAGAGTGATGTGACTTTTTTACTGTGTGGTTATGGTTTTTATCAACTGTAAATATGTATATATTGTACTATTAATTAGGGTTGACAGTTGACGTATTTGAAATAGTTCCTTGTCCCACTGACCTATTTCTAATATTGATGTCCCCTACATTAAACCCTGTTCCTCGACTAACAGTCACCAGCTGATGATGGCAAGTGTGCAATACAGAAAGGTATTGGGCACTTGCAGTCGATGGTGGACTGTTGGGCAAGGTTCTTCACTTTTTGTAAATGTTACTTAAAAATATTATACCATCTTGCTTAAGTTATTCTAATTAGGGCCGACAGTTGACGTATATGGAAATGTTCCTGACTCGTCTGGTTCCCTTTCATATATTGATGTCCCCTATATTAGGTTGTGCCTCGACTGACAGTCACCAGGTGATGAGTGAAGGTATGTAATGTAGAAAGGCATTTCATATCTGCAGTCGATGGTATTCTCTTGGTCGAGGCTTTTTTACCATTAGTGTAGGTCTAGTTATTTGTCTCTTAGGATTTAGTATAGGTTAGCGATTTGTCTGTTAGGTGATTAGTTTTAGGGTCTTTAGATTAGGCATTTTAGTTTATAAGTAATATAAGGTTAAAAATAAAAAAAATTAGAAAATAAAAATAAAAATAAAAATACAAAAAATAATATAATAAAAATTATTATACATATATAAATGTACTTGTGCATGAAAGTATGTATGTTCATATGCATGGATGTGTGTATGTATATATGTATGTATATATATATGTTCGTATATATATGTATATATGTATCAATGTATATACATATATATATCTTTGCCTTAATGACCAGGGGCTCTGGCCCCAATGGTCGATAGGCAATTATAAAAAAAAAAAAAAAATACTGCTCTATGTGTTTCAGCACGATGAAAGGCATTTGTTTTCACTACATAAGCTGAGTTTTCTGTGAGTTTGAGAGGCACTGAAGTTATGTTTTACTGTAAGATAGGTGATTAGGGTCTTAATAACTAGTACTGAAGCAAATGATTACTCTTAGCGGTGTATGATGAGTAACGTAATTGTAAATTTCAATCCAATGAATCATCTCCAAGAGTATAATAAAATCAATCAGGTCTGTCGAGTCTGGTGTCGCCTGTCAAGTATTTGTATCAATATTAAAAAATAGCTTGTAACCTCTATGGACGTGGATTTTTTTGTCACGCAGAAATTGTGTATACGAAAAGCTCTAGGCGAGTATATATTGCAATTTAGAAAAAATATTTGTACAAGACGGGACAGAATGATGGGATATGTTCTTCAAGACAATAACGTAAAAACACTTCTCAGTATATTTGGGTAAAAACATTCTTTAACAGTCACATTAATCGATATTCAGCCACCATTATCCATACATTCAAGACAAAGACTGGTATTGGAAGTAGCGATACTCCAGGACTGGCTGGCACACTAACAGTTTCCTAACCACTGGGTTGATGAAGGTTGTGTTGGCCACATCTCGATGTTTGGAATGAACAATTTACTTTTATTTTTGTAATTTCATGCACTGCAAAATGCACTCATTCATTTATGACTGCATGCCGCACACTAAGGCGCCATGGTACGAATCCAAGAGGTGGCCATAAGGTTTTCTATTTGTGAAACGTCGAGAAGGACCTTAGATGGTCTTGAGGCCTTCAATGATCTGACTACAGCAGTCAAGCCGGGACCTTGCTGCACTGTGGAGCCTCTGTGGCAACCAAAAGTGTAGGAGTAATAATGGTAATTGTAGCCACAGGTTCATCTGAAACCTAAACCCTGTGGAATGCAGGCTGAAGTTGTTCTCCTCAGGCAGATCATCATGATTCTTTCGGGGGAAAAGGGGTGGAGTTGAGAAATGTTTTAATAATCAGGCAGTGGAGCCGCATGGTTATATCAGTGCTGCCACATAAAGGCGTCCCTCTCAAGCATCATAATTGGTCGATAACCGATGCCATATCGTGTTAACCCCTTGAATCCCATGACGTATTTTCTTAGTCTTCTTGCTATCTTCAGACGATATTATTCAGCTCAGGGAAGACTTCAATTTCGCGTGGACAGATACAGCCTTAATAAACCCCTTCACTGCTACACATCCTTCCCAAGATCAAAATCGTGTGAAGACAACAATAATATCAGCTGGAGAAAGTCATCGGGTTGAAGGGGTAATAGAATGTGTATATGATAACAGAGCATATGCTAGGTTATTTGTAATGTGTTTATGGCATTAATAGATAATATATATTTAACAGCATGACCCATCTCTCTCTCTCTCTCTCTCTCTCTCTCTCTCTCTCTCTCTCTCTCTCCAAATTGGAGGAGTGTCTGATATCTGAGTAAAGTGGTTTGGAGGCAGCCAGGACGCGCACCAACAAGATTCCCCAAATGGCAAAAAACGCTGTCTCGAAGTTGGGTTAACGTTTCCAGTAAACCAAGTCTAAAGTTGGTCTGTGTTTTATAGTGAACATTATAACGTACACGATTTATTTATTTATTTATTTATTTTTTAGCGCATCGATAAACGAACCTTTAGCCCCCAACCAGGAGCGTACTTGCGAGAAACTTTATAATAAACCAAATTTAGATTTGCTGAAGCTGCCAAATCAAATTTTATGGACTTCCTACCGTAGGAACCCAAGGCTAGGCTGCCCCTGGTAGGGTGGAAAAAGTCATGACAGCAACGGCAACTCGATCCGGTAGAGATACCCCTGCATGTTTCACAACCCGAACACTTGTATCACACAACACACCAACATGTAAGTCTGATATTGCCATGCACTGTCGTGGATTTTAAGTGATGATGCCTAATTTGCACTGTGTTACTAGCAACATTACAAATTGTGGATACACTTACGGCGGTGACTGGCGCGTAAGTCATAGACGGATTTTAGCATTCTATTTGTCTAGCGCGTTTTTTCCTAAGTAATAACTGATAGAAACCTATCGTTAAGATTTTTGTAGGCTACAAATTACCAATTGTTTCTTAATAGCTTGTTACCAAATAATAGTAATACTTGTTCAGTGGCAAGAATGAGTTATCTTTTTCTTCCATGAGGTTGATTAAAAGAAATCATATAATATATGATGCAGAACATGCAGATCCCTACTTGTATATTATTTAGGATGCACACACAAAAAAATCCCAATTTCACCCTAATTTTTGCCCAGGTTCACAGAAATATAGTATAAATAGACCGTTTATGAATAGTTGGTACACTTAAATTTAATCAGACCGTGGGTAACCACAATCCATCCCTTAACCTGTTTTGTGCACAAAAACTCTAGTAAACACTCATGGTTTTCGTACCGTCTGTACACTGTTAAATCTAACCAGACCATGGTACAACCAATGACTAACCATTATCGTAAGGTGTGTTTCAAGTCTACAAAAACTCTGGTATAAATTCATCGCTTACATAAATTCCACACACCGTTACATCTGACCAAACCATTGGCTAAACCGTCATCCAGCCGTTAGGTTTAGGCTTGCTGATACTTGGATGAACTCATTTCTGTGGCTTATATTTTTATGGCATAGAAGGCTTCACTTCCTTAGTGATTAATTTTTACATATTACTCTTTAGCATTCTCTCATAATAAGTAACTCTTTATGGTAAGTAACATGATAAATTTTGTCTCTCTTAGCAACTCTGGGTAATTATATTTCATTACCTTCAGAGATTCTGTAATAATACGAAATAACTAGTGGTATATTAAGTGAGAAAATGCACTCATTTTATAAGGAAAACGTTGTGTTGTCACCTCATTTATTACTACACTCACATAGCATGATAAGTGCGGCGAATGTGATTTTCCTCTTACAGGTAATATCCATAGCACAGAGCAACAAGTGCCATTTTAAAGAAAAATTAGTGAATTACAGTTTTCCGTGTTATAAACCATGGAAATCACCTTCTACAGGGTAAACTTAGTCCGGCATGTTGCATAGCCACATCCAATACAGCCTAGCGCTTGCATGGGTGACTGACTCTTTGAGACCGCACGAAATACCTCTTTACATCGCTCTCTCTCCAGCCCTGGAACACTTATGGACCTCCATTTTTTTTTAAGGATCAGTGGAAAACCTGAAGATTGTGTAGTTAAATCCTAAATATGTCTCGTCAAGTATAAGGGATTCATCATAGCGCGTGAAACCATCCAGTTATTCTCGTATTTGATACACCAACGATGGGACTAAAATAAATACAACGCCACATTTTAAAGGTTATGTAGATTAAATTAAAAAAAAATCCTTAAATGAGAACCACTTCAGTAGGATATCGGCATTATTTGTTTGCAAGTACATATTAATCTTAATAAACTGTGTACTCGTATATAGATAGTCAATGAAATTCTGAAGACTGTGTGACTAATTCTTAAATATTTTTCGTCAAGTATACTTGCCTCAAAACAGCTCGTAAAGACAATTTCTCTCTCTCTCTCTCTCTCTCTCTCTCTCTCTCTCTCTCTCCACACCAACGTAAAAAAAAAAAAAAAAAAAAAATTAACGCCATACGACGGTCAAGTATGCAGGTTAAAGGGCTAGGTATTTAAATTAAAATTGTCCAGAAACCGTTAGTAAAAATGGATTGACTTGTTGACACTTTAATGTTTAAAAGTGCTGTAAATTGTCGCTTCAGGGGGAACGCCTTATGTGTAGTCAGGATTACTTAAACTGATAAAAGTGAAAGTCACACAGACGTGCCATGGCTCGATCCAAGAGGACGCCATCGGTTTGCTAATCCATGGAGAGCTTGGGACGTCGGGTGGTCTGGTGATGAAATGATAAGGACTGCGGCAGCCTCGTTACCCTGCCACGTTTTAGGGATCTAGGGCTGTAAATAGGGTAGTACTAACTGTTGCTCCAGGATCATCCGAAACCTGAACCCAAGGCAGGCTGAAGTTTGCCTCCTCCTGCACACCATAATCCTCCTTCCGGGGGTAAAAAGGGGGTTAAGGAATGTATAGTCAGGCAGTGGAGCCGCATGGTTATATCAGTGCTAGCACATGAAGGCGTCCCTCTCCAGCACCACAATTGGTCGATAACTGATGCCATCTCGTGCTAACCCCTTGAATACCATGACGTATTTTCTTAGTCTTCTTGTTATCTTCAGACGATTTTATTCAGCTCAGGGGAGACTTTTCAATTTCGAGTGGACAGATACAGCCTTAATAAACCCCTTCACTGCTACACATCCTTCCCAAGTTGAATAAAATCGTGTGGAGACAACAATAATATAATCTGGAATAAGTCATCGGTTGAAGAGGTATGTGTGTGTGTGTGTGTGTGTGTGTAAGAGCTACCAGGAGATATGGGAGGTTAATTATCATGAGTTTATGACACTGATGACTTGTATTTAATACGACACTAACCCCCTCATCTCTCTCTCTCTCTCTCTCTCGTTTGTGACCAGAAGTTATTATTCTCTCTCTCTCTCTCTCTCTCTCTCTCTCTCTCTCTCTCTCTCTCTCTCTCTCTCTCTCAATTTTCTGTGGTTTCAGGAGTCACTTGCATATTTGCCTAATGCCTTTCCCTCTTGTTTGAATCAGTCAACAGCAGTACCGTCATGGCTGCTTTGGTAAGGTAACATTTGGATGGGTTACAGTGGGTGTTAGATTAGGCTGGACTGTTAGGCTGTTAGTTTGTATAGGCACGAAGGCTCCTATGACTCACTCAGCTGAGTATAAAATCACCTGGCGTTAGGTAAGGCAGAATAAATTATTAGAGTTGTCCGCACCATGAAGGGGTAAACTTTCCACAGTAGGAACTATTTCTTATTTGATCCAGTTTGTATTTTTAATTCCTTGCATCAGTTTGAGTATTTTGATGATTATTCTTTTTATTGTTTTATTCTCGACCTTCTGTAGCGAAAGCGTCAGTGAAAACTAGATCTAACCCCCTCCCCCCGTGTTTTGAAGGTCACACTAAAATGTATAACATCCTAATGAACCAGCAAGAATGAAATGAATAATTCATCTGATGAACGAGGTTATATTTAATGCACTGTTTACCCCTTCACTCCAATGACGCATTTTCTATATTTATTCTTGCTAATTACCAGACGGTTTTATTCAGCTTAAGGGAGATACTGGAATTAAGGGGTTAATGGAGGCCATGTCTGACGAATCCATTACGTAAAGTCTCTCCTGAGTGAAATTGTCTGGAAATATATATATGTCATGCCATCCTTTCTTGCCCATTTGGAGCTTAGGGGCCGGGGACTAAGCTGCTCAGTTCTGTCATTTAACCAGGAATGACCAGTGTCTCGTCCTTGAGTGGCATTATTTGAGCAATATACTTCAAGCATCACTCGCATGTAAACCCTTATTGCCGCATCCGTCCGGTCAGAGCGCCTTAACCCACAACACCACCCAGCGTAATACTGTTTCCTGGGTTACAGGAATCCATCTGACTCGTCACTCAGGAGTCACCTTAAATCACCAGTATTGTAGGCTACAAAGTATGATATGGTTGGCACGAAGAATATGTTGGGAAATAAGGTATAAAAGCGAAGGGGTTATTATTATTATTATTATTATTATTATTATATGCCCTTGGGTGGGAAAGGAGGTCCGGATGATGATGATTATTATTAAATCAGGTTGTCTTGTATCAGGGGCCTTGATCTAGGTGACATACAAGACGGCGTACAGCCTCTTCTCAGCAGTTTACTTTGCTTAACAGACCTCTATCTTCTGGCACGTCACTGAGGCCACTCGTGTCCATACTCTAAATATATAAACAGGCTACCATAAAAGATAATGCCAAGGTAGTAATATGCCTAACAAACCACTAAGATTGACATAAGACATTGAATACATGTCCAGATTTCCCGCTAAGTACTCAGTTATTTTACATAAATTTAGAGCAGTGATAGAGTTGTAGCAACACTAACACAGGAACAAAAATTTTTTAACTTATATTGAATTTGCATTTACTTTTCATTCAGTACTGGGTATGAGATCGGAGGATAACCGATCTTCTCACTTTAAATTCAAGAGCGGTGGAGTAGAATACAAAAGTGTACAGGTTGAAGAGGTTTGTGGTTGATCAGAGGTGCAAAGAAGGCCTTGGATTAAACGCCTTTTCCATGGCGATTTTTTTCTGCATACTGAACTTTAACGTGCTGTTGTGTGTTATTTATATCGTATTATCATCGGCATGTTTTTTGCATCAGTAACATACAAGACAATACCGAGATGCAATGTGCAGGAGAAATCGGTAAGGAAGAGGTGCTACGAAATCTCACAAGCCATTTACAACGCCACCCTAAACAACTTTATTCGCTTTAGGGCAGACCTTTTAAAGTGACGAGAGCGAAACCTCTCTCTCTCTCCCTCTCTCTCTCTCTAATCACTCAAACCTACTGCAGGGAAGAGAGCGAAACTCTCTCTCCCTCTCTAAACATAAAAGTGGTAAGTAACATGTCCTCGGCGATTTAATTTTACATATTCCAATTTAACATTCTTTTATGTGGTATTACTATCATTCAGATATCTTCATAGGATATTGAGATGCAATGTGTAGAATAAATCAGTAAGGAAGAGGTGCTACCAGATCTCTAAAGGCGCTTATAATACCCCCGGTAGAGTCGTGAATAGACTCTACTTGACTCATTTGCAGCCTAATTTACTGCTTAATAAATTACACGAGTTGCCTTAAATATTTCAACTTTGATGTACACCTTCACTCCGCTGACGTGATGGAGAGGGACGCCTTCATGAGGTGGCACCGATATCACCAGGCGGTGGAGCTGCCCGGTTAAACAAACTCCTTCAGTCTCCTACCTGTCACAAGGAAACACGACGGTGTACTAAAGAGCAAGGGCAAGACCACAGGCATCACAGTGAAATGATCATTGGTTTGCAATTTCTATCTATATATCTAATGCCAGACGCCTTAATCCAATAAGGGATGGTCACAAACAAATCACCTCCATGTCGCCCTGTCCCCCGCCATTTCATTGCCCTGCTCCCAGCTCACCCCCCCCTCCCGCATATAACTCTCCACTCGAACCCTCCATTTCGTCCATGGCCTCCCACTCCCTCTTCCTCCCTCCACATCACTCACATACACTCTCCTCGTCAGTCTCTCGCTCTCCATCCTCTCCACATGTCCAAACCACCTCAGTGTGTTTCTCCTAACGCTTCCTCTCACAACCACATGCACACCACAATGCTCCTTCACTTCCTCATTTGTCAGTCTGTCTCCTTATTGACTCCACGTGCTTCTCTTAAATAACTCATTTCCACTGCTCTCACTCTTGACTTATGTCCCTCCAACAAGGTCCAAGCTTCACTTCCATACGTTAGAGTTGGTATCACAATGCTGTCATGTAGCAGCTTTTTCACTTCCATGCTCACTTCCCTGTTTCTTGTCACTGCTTTCAAGGAACCAGCAACCTTTCTTCCCTGTTGCACCCTTTCAAGCACTTCACCCTCTAAACTTCCATCCTTACTCATCACCCTACCCAAATGCTTAAACGCATTCACATTTTCCATTTCCTCCTCATCCAACCTCACTGTACATTCACTGACTTCACTTCTCTCGAAGACCATAACTTTGCTCTTCCCTACATTCACCTTTAGATTCTGTTTCTTACACACTCTCCCAAACTCATCCACCAAGCCTTGTAGCTCCCCTTCGTCTTCACTTAACAATACAGTATCATCTGCAAACAACAGTACAGGTAGTTTCCAAACACTGCCCAGTCTCACTAGGGCCACTCCAACATCCACTACCCTACCTTGTATCTCTTTTATAATCCCATCCATACACAGTTTGAACAACCATGGAGACATGATACACTCTTGTTTCAATCCAATCTTCAAACAGAAAAATTCACTCAGTTCACTATCCACACGCAGTGCTGCCTTAGCACTCTCATACATACGCTTCACGGCATTCAGCAACTTCCCATCTACTCTATATATTCTTAATACTTTCCACAATCCTTGTCTATCCACCCTGTCATATGCTTTCTCCAAATCCATGAAGGCTGCATACAACTTCTTTCCCTTCTCTAGAAACTTTTCCACTAAAGATCTAAGAATGAATGTCTGATCTGCATAACCTCTTCCCTTCCTAATACCCCCCTGTTCTTCTCCAACTACTTCCTCTGTTATTTTCCTAACTCTGACAATAAGTATCCTACAATAAATTTTTCGTATTACACTGAGAAGACAGATGCCCCTATGATTACCACATACTTCCTTTTCCCCTTTTCCTTTGTACAAGGGAATAACTATACCTGACTTCCAATCCTCCGGGACTCTACCTTCCTCCCAGGCTAATCTGGACATCTTCTACATCCATTCTACTACTATCTTTCCCCCATACTTCAGCATTTCGCCACACACTCCATCAATTCCTGGGACTTTCCCAATTTTAACTTTCTTCATTGCTTCCACAGCTTCCATCCTACTGATTTCTTCCCCTCTTCTAACATCCCTCCTTCTCCCAGCCATTCTCCAGCCACTTATACATGCATTACTTTCATTCTCTATGTTCAGCAATTCCTGAAAGTGTTCACTCCAGTAGCTCCCTTCTCCACTAGTAATCTACCATTTTTATCTCTGTCCCCAGCTAACTTCTTTGGCACCCTGTCTAAATTTCTTTACCTCTTTCCAGAACGTTTTCTTACAGTCTCTCCACTTTACACCCAAATTCGTTCCAAATTCCTCATCCACTCTCTTCTTACTCTCTTCCCAATCTTTTCACCTCTCTCTTTCTCTCTACATATAACTGTCTCTTCCATCACTCAACTTCTTCCACGCCTCTGTTTCTCATCCACCTACTATATGCTTTCTTCTTCTATGCCACAGCCTGTCTCACCTCCATGCTGCTCCCTGCACCCCCTTTCGTCTTCTCTTTACCCCACACACCATCTTACATGCTGCACAGACTTCTTCTGTAAATATCTAGCACACACCTTCCATGTCCCACATCTGCTCCAATTTCTGCTACTCAGTTTTTCTCCCTGTCATAGATTTGTTTCAGTCTTTTGTATTTCATGAGAGGAATGACTCAGTGAGTTGAGACCGTGTTGGATATAGCCTTGTATATATATATATATATATATATATATATATATATATATATATATATATATATATATATATATATATATATATATATATATGGTAGGTGGGGGTGCCCACAATCCACTCAAGCGATGTGGGGATGTCTTACGGTCACTACACTGAGTGACAAGTCCAATGGTTTCCTGTAACCAGGAAACCATTTATTACACTGGGTGGTAACCATATAACCGGGGTTTTTGGCCATGTTGAGTGTCCCACAGATTTCCCTATCTAAAATCACTTATTTATGGCAAATGTCTCGGAGGGCCTAACACCTGCCCAGGGCCCCAACCAAATGGGCAGATTTGCATAGCCATGTGGAATGTGAGAGGTGTAAGTGAGGAGAGCAAGAGGGTGGAAGAGGTGAATGTGTTCAAGAGTGCGAGATAGGCCGTGACGGCATTGTGTGAAACAAAGATGAAAGATGTGAAGTTGAGAAGTGGGAGGGTATAAAATGTGTAAGGTCGGGCATGAATGGGGGAGGATGATGCAGGGACAGCTAAAGTGATCTTACACAACACAAAACTGTTACTCACACGGAAGTAAAAGTGGTGTTTGCAACAGGTAATGTGTAATAATAACCCTTGACATTCCTTTTTTTTTTTTTCTTTCTGTCACACGTACAAGGGGTGATGATTCATTCATGTGACAGTTGAAGAGGGCAGTGGGTAGGAATGTAAAACTGAAGTAGGGTAACGGGGAGAGTGAGAGAGTGCGAACAGGGAATCCCAGTCTGGCCTAGGCAAGGGTGTGGCCTGTGAGCCGTAGCCATCGACTCACAAGCTAATAGGAACACAACCTTGCACGACGCCCCAGATTCCCACGATTCATCACCTCCAACCTTTACAATGCCTCCACCTTGAGGCAGGGAGATGCTTTCAGTGGAAAGAGGGAGGATTGGTGAGTTACTGTGATTTATAACTGAAAGTTCTATGTAGGCTACTCTAATTACACAGCTATGACTGCTTGAGAGCAGTCTTCCTCTCGAAAAAAAAAAAAAAAAAAACATCGTGAGACGACTTCACTTGTAAAGCCCCCAAGCTTTGGGGGTTAATGTAATTATCAAAATGCCTTCAAGCACAAATTATTCTGTGAAATTTTTCTAAATATATGGCCAGCTCTAAACGGACCAAGATATGTCAGCGACTGAATTGAGTTTCGACACAAAGTCATTTCTATATGGAAGTATTCCAGTTCAACATTCCACCCAAGAAACATGGCCCTAGCTTAATAATTACGGTAATTGAAAAAGTTAGTATTTTTGGTCAAATCAAGTGATACGTTTCCTTCCTCATGTGGCAAGTCTGTTATTATTTTGCATCAGGATGTTAAGTGAGTTTGTACTAAAAATTATCAATATTTAGTGGATCTTACAATAATTATAAGGAAGACGTTGTGTTGTCACCTCAATTATTAGTACGTTCACATAGCATGTTCAGTGCTGAGTGTAGCGCTTGTGGTTTTGCTCCTGTGGGTAATGTACATAGTTCAGTACAGTGCAAGAAGTGTCCGTAAAATTGAACATTAGTGAAACTTTTTTTTTTTTTTTTAATGTATTATAAAGCATGGAAGTCACCTTCCATTATTCGTCCTGCATATAGCATGGCGGCCACTCACATGCGTATCTCAAGCTTGGAAGGTGACACACTCGCCGATTGGCCAAAACACTTCCTCCAACTCGCTCTCCCTCCGGCCGTGGACCACCTATGAACCTCCAGTTTGTTGCAAAGGTTGATGGACAGACTTCAGTTTATGTGCTTAAATCTCAAATATGTTAGAAAAGTATAAATGGGTTGACACAGCTCGTGAAAACATGCAATTTACTCTACTTAAGACTCCAGCGAAGTTAGAAAAAAAAAAAAAAAGGCAATTTAAGTGGTAAATATGCAAACTAAATACATACACAGCACTAATCGACAAGAATTTCAATTCAGAGGCAAAAATGGGCATCCCAAGGTTATAATATGGCGCTGATATCAAATATAATGTACATTGTGCTCTTGTACGTACGGTTTATTTCTGAAATCACTACCCTCACACCCATCTCTATAGTACAGTGATCCTTCTTTTCACCGATTGAATCGTACTTTTTACATATATATATATATATATATATATATATATATATATATATATATATATATATATATATATATATATATATATATATATATATATATATACTGTATATATATATATATAATAAAAAAATAAATATAAATAATTTGGTTTTACGCCAGGTATCCCCGAAGGGCTAAGGCGTTGCCCCTTGATAGAGGACTTTTGGACTGGAGCGTGTAGCATTTTATAACCGGATGCCCTTCCTGATGTCTACCAATGACCCTTGGGTGGATTCAATCCTCCGACCCTTCGGTCAGAGCGGAGCGTTCTAACCCACTGAGCCACGGCTCATATATGCAAGTATATAATATCCAACATAAACATTGCCAGTTATCAACATCCACTATCTAAAGTATGTCTATGTAAATTCGTTGTACTTAGTATAACTCTTCCTTCAGATTTATGAGGATGTGTGAGTGATCCTTAATGATTTCTACTGTAAAGGTGGAGGTGTCACTCGAAAAAAATGGAGGATACGTCCCTTTTAATGACAGCTTATCTATATTATTTTGACGTTAAGATTGGCAACGAGACAAACGATGGGCGCCCCGTATCTGCTGCGTAACTTGTTCCAACTCTCCTCGCGAATGGCTAGCAGGGAGGAAAACAGGCACGCCTTTCCCTGTTCCCATGGTGTGGAGAGAACCTTATGACCACACAACAGATTGCTACTTTTACATAACCAAAGTTGTTGGATTTTTGTCCAAAAACAAAAACAGCATTGTTTGGCCAAATTTACCGTCAGCAATAAGACATGCCAATCATACGGATGACCTTCCCATTCCAAGGCCATGATTCTGACTTCAAATGTCAGCCGTCAGGCAAAGTACTCTATTTAGTCACCCAATGCCACTTTACAATCTTGTGCGTGACCTAAATTTATCAAAACAAGAGTCAGAACTACTCTCTTCGAGATTGCAAGAATGGAACTTGTTGCATCCAGACACAAAGGTGACGAGTTTCAGGAAGTGGCAATAAAGTTTCGAACGTTTTACCAGGTCAGACGGAGGAGTATGATGCAGTAGCAATATCGCAGGTCTGTTCGAAGCTTTGGGAAGGATTCATGATCCTGACGAATGGCGACTTTTTATTGACCCCACCAAATCAGGTCTGAAGGCTGTTCTCCACAGTGCGAACGTGTTACCCAGTATACCACATGTTTTAGTTCCTGAAATAAAGGAAACGTACGAACTGGTGGAAAAGCTCATTTTTACTGAGTATGACTATTTCCGATGCAAAATCTGCAGCAATTTGAAGGTGGTAGCCATGGTGCTTGGACTACAAGGAGGCTTCACGAAATACTGTTGGTTCTTGTGTTTATGGTGCAGCCATGACGTGCAGCAGCACTACAGACAGCGTGAGTGGGCTCCCCGAAGTTCCTACGACGCCAGTGTACACAATGTACGGAAGGAACCACTCGTCCTTCCGCCTCTTCACATCAAGTTAGGCTTGATAAAAAAAAAAAAAATAAGCAAAGCCTTGAATAAGACAGGTGCAGGCTTAGCATACATGAAAAAAAGTCTTCCCTAAGATTAGCGATGCCAGATTGAAGGAAGGCATTTTCATTGGCCCACAGATTCGTAGCCTGATGAAAGACAGTCAGTCTAAGGCAACCCTGGAGGCAGACGAGCTTAGGGCTTGGATGTCTCTTAAGAAATTCTGCGCTGGTTTTCTGGGCAGCCATCGGAGTGAAGATTACGTGGAAATCGTTGAAGAGCTTCTGGTTGCGTACCATGAACTTTGATGCCACATGTCCCTTAAAAACTCCATTTTTGTACTCACATTTTTTTTTTTTTTTAAACAAACTTGGGTGATGTAAGTGACGAACAGGAGGAACGTTTTCAACAGGATATTGCGGTAATGGAACAAAGCAACCAAGGTAGAATTGGCTAATGTTGGATGCTGACACGGGAAACCAGTGAAGAGCATAAAATCATCAAAAACCGCAGGCTACTATTCAGAGCGAAATTTACATAAAACAGTTTGTGTGTGTGTGTGTGTGTGTGTGTGTGTGTGTGTGTGTGTGTGGAAGATGGAACCAAGGGCCATGAACCCGCAAACCGTTCCTTACAAGAAAAAAAACAAAAACAATAGAGAGCCAAATTCACCGTTCAACTCGAGATGCCTGGATGCACGCGATTGAAAGACTGAAGATCATAGGAAGTAGGAAATACAGACAGAGGGAGACAGTTCCTGAGTTAACCTGTTGCATAAATGATGGACTGGGAGTAACGGTTAACTCTTGAATTAGAGGGCTGGACAGCAATGGGATGAGTTTGTTGCTAGACAGGTGCTACACGCGCGTCGTAGAGGTGGAGGGATGCAAGCAGACAGTTCAGAGGACCAGTGACCATTGAAGTAGCGATAGAAAAGATATAAAGATGCAACAGTGCGGCGAAAAGACAGAGGTTGAAGGGAGCCAGTAAGAGGAGGAGAGTTAAGTAATGAGAAGAAAAGCCTTTGACTCCACCCTATTTAGGAGAGCTGTATGTGGGGAGCCTCCCCACACATGAGAGATGTATTCTACACGGGCGAATACAACCCATGTATAAAGTCAACAACTGTACAAGGGTAAAGAAGGTACGGAGTAGGGTTGCCATATCTGAACTGTCAAAATACCGGGCGCCTCCACTGAAACCCATGTTGCCCCCGCCCCCCCAACACACACTTTGGGACTTTGACGTTATGAAACCTTTATATATATATATATATATATATATATATATATATATATATATATACACACCCTGGGGGTAGGGGGGGTTTTCAAGAATACTCCCCCAGTATCCCTGCTTGTCGTAAAAGGCGACTAAAAGGGTTGGCGGAGGGTTAGTGCCCCTCCCCGGAAAACAACTAACTAAAAAAACAAACAAGAAGCCTCGGACAAGGACTGACCAAACGATGACGACCCAGGACCGGACAAAGGATTTGGTAATGGCTACATGGAATGTAAGAGGAGCGAATGATGAGGTGAAAGAGAGAGAGATTGTCCAGGTGCTTGAGGGTGCAAAAGTGGATGTATGTGGAATGACTGAAACAAAATGAAGAGGAGAAAGTGTGAGAGAATGGGAGTATGGATGGGGAATATGTGCAGGAGTAGGTGAGAATGAGAGGGCAATGGAAGGAGTATGTATAGTTGTGAGTAAAAGATGGAAGAAGAGCGTAAGATAGTATGGATCAGTTGGGTCAAGGATTGTGTGGGTAAAGTTGAAAGTTGGAATACAAATGTGGGCGATTGTGTGTGTGAATGTGCCAATGCAAGATCGTGCTAGCAGAGTGAGAGAAGAGTTCTGGACAAATGTGGAAGTGTGCATGGAAAAGTTTGGAAGGAATGAGAGAGTGTCTTTGATCGGTGATATGAATGGTAAAGTAGGGAATGTGAAGGTGGATGGAATAGTTTGTGAGTGGGGTGTGCCTGCTGCAATAGATGAGATAGGCAGCGCGTTAGTGGGCATTTGTGCAGGGAGGGGGTTGGTGATAGCCAATACCCTCTTCAGGCATAAAATGATCCACATCTATACATGGCGAGTGATGAGATGGGTGGGTGGTGAACTGAATTAAAGGAAGGCAATGATTGATTATGTGTGTGTTGATGAAAGGATGCGAAGATGTGTAATGGATGCAAGACCTTGTAGAGGTTGGGGGAGTGGACTTTCTGACCACTACTTGGTGGTGGCCAGAATTAGGATACAAGTAAGATGGAGGAATAGAAGAAGGGAAAGACGAGAGGAAGTAGTAGTTGCAAGGAGAGTGGAAGGTTACAAGACGATGAGAAAAAGGCAGAGTATAAGAGAGAAGTGGAGGAACGATTGGGCAAATATGAATTGGAGCAGATGGGGGACGTGGAAGGTGTGTGCAGGATATTTACAGAAGAAATATGTGCAGCATGTGATGTGGTGTGTGGGAGGAAGAGAAGACGGAGGGGGGTGCAAGGAACAGCGTGATGGACTGAAGAGGTGAGACAGGCTGTGGCACAAAAGAAGAAAGCATACAATGAATGGATGAGAAGTAGGGGCGTGGAAGAAGTTGAGAGGCGGAAGAGAGAGTTATATGTAGAAAGAAAGAGAGAGGTGAAAAGATTAGTAAGAGAGAGTAAGAAGTGAGTGGATGAGGAATTTGGAAGGAATTTGAGTGTAAAGTGGAGGGACTGTAAGAAGATGTTCTGGAAAGAGGTGAAGAGAGTAAAACAGGGTGGAAGTGAGGTTAGCAGGGGAGTGAAAGATAAAAATGGTAGATTACTAGTGGAGAAGGGAGAAAAAGTGAGCAGACGGAGAGAACACTTTAAGGAATTATTGAACATAGAGGATGGAAGTAATGCGAGTATAAGTGGCTGGGGAATGGCTGGGAGAAGGAGGGAAGTGAGAAGACAGGAAGAAATCAGTAGGATAGAAGTTGTGGAAGCAATGAAGGTAGTCAAAACGGGGAAAGCCCCAGGAATTGATTGAGTGTGTGGTGAAATGCTGAAGCATGGGGGAGAGATAGTAGTAGAATGGATGTGGAAGATGTGCAGATTGGCCTGGGAGGAAGGTAGAGTCCCGGAGGATTGGAAGTCAGGTATAGTTATTCCCTTGTACAAAGGAAAAGGGGAAAAAGAAGTGTGTGGTAATCATAGGGGCATTTGTCTTCTTAGTATAATAGGAAAAGTGTATGGTAGGATACTTATTGACAGAGTTAGAGAAAGAACAAAGGAATTAGTTGGAGAAGAACAAGGAGGCTTTAAGAAAGGAAGAGGTTATGTAGATCAGATATTCATTCTTAGATCTTTAGTGGAAAAGTTTCTAGAGAAAAGAAAAAAGTTGTATGCGGCTTTCATGGATTTGGAGAAAGCATATGACAGGGTGGATAGACAAGGATTGTGGAAAGTATTAAGAACATATGGAGTAGATGGAAAGTTGTTGAATGCTGTGAAGAGTATGTATGATGGTGCGAAGGCTGCAGTGCGTGTGGATGGTGAACTAAGTGAATTTTTCTCTTTGGACGTTGGGTTGAAACAGGGATGTGCCATGTCTCCATGGTTGTTCAATCCGTTCATGGATGGGGTAATAAAAGAGGTACAAGGTAGGGTAGTGGATGTTGGAGTGGCCCTTGTGAGAGAGGATAGTGTTTGGAAACTCCCTGTACTGTTGTTTGCAGATGATACTGTAATGTTGAGTGAAGACGAAGGGGAGCTGCAAGGCTTGGTGGATGAGTTTGGGAGATTGTGCAAGAAACGGAATCTAAAGGTGAATGTAGGGAAGAGTAAAGTGATGGTCTTTGAGAGAGGTGAAGTCAGTGAATGTACAGCGAGGTTGGATGGTGAAGAATTGGAAAATGTGAGTACGTTTAAGTGCTTGGGTAGTGTGATGAAAAAGGATGGAGGTTTGGAGGGTGAAGTGCTTGAAAGGGTACAGCAGGGAAGAAAGGTTGCTGGTTCTTTGAAAGCAGTGATAAGAAACAGGGAAGTGAGCATGGAAGTGAAAAAGTTACTACATGACAGTATTGTGATACCAACTCTAACGTATGGAAGTGAAGTTTGGACGTTGTTGGAAGGACACAAGTCAAAAGTGAGAGCAGTGGAAATGAGTTATTTAAGAGGAGCCTGTGGAGTCACATGGAGAGACAGCTGACGAATGAGGATATAAAGGAGCGTTGTGGTGTGGATGGGGATGTGATAGGAAGTGTTATGAGGAACACACTGAGGTGGTTTGGTCATGTGGAGAGGATGGAGGGTGAAAGACTGACGAAGAGAGTGTATGTGAGTGAGGTGGAGGGGGAATGAGGGAGGGGGAGGCCGAGGATGAGATGGAGGGATGGGGTGGATAGGTATATGAGAGACGGGTGTGTGAGATGGGAGCAGAGTAGTGAAATGGCGGGAGACAGGATGACGTGGAGGAGATATGTTTGTGGCCACCCCAAACGGGATTGAGGCGTTTGGCAATATATATATATATATATATATATATATATATATATATATATATATATATATATATATATATATATATATATATACTGTATATATATATATATATATATATATATATATATATATACACCATACACCAGTACTCGGTACTGTATCACACTCTTTAATCTTTTTACAATATAATGAAAAACAGGCAAAGTACAGAATTGGCTAGATTATGACTGAAAAATGCTAATGCGCCTTGGATGCAGGATAAGATCATAATAACAAATGCTACAGTGTAAAAATGAAAACTAAGCCAATAATTGTGTGCAGTTACTATGTACAGTATTTTATGGTTATAACAGCACCATTGAAGGAATAAAAAGAAAAGTTGTGGCTGAACAACAGGAAAAGGCAGGACATTTTAGCTAGCTTCTAGCACTAAACGAGCCAGGTTGGCAACACTTTACTGCTGACGAAAACTACGAAGCCCCCCCCCTCTCTCTCTCTCCCTCTTTCGTCATTAGAGTGTAATGGTATATTAAATTTTTCGAGAAAAAGTGATGGAAGCTGAAATTCCGGACTTTTGGAGAATTTTTAAAATTCTTCCTGGACGAAGATTTTGACACCTAAATGTAGGACATGTCAGGGAAAATCCGAGATGTATGGCAACCCTAGTACAAAGTCGGCTTAGCCCCCCAAATCTCTTGGAAGTACATTTTACAAGAGGTGCAATATGATCCTTCCAAGATAAGTCCCGAGTGAATGAAACACCAAGCATGTTCAAGGATGATGCAGGATTGAGTTGGATATTATTAAACATTAGTGAGTACTCTTGTGGAAGATTGTGTTGGGTTGATAGATGTAAAAACTGAGTTTTTCATGCATTAAAAACATGGTTATTTTTACCCCAGTCAGAGATACGAGCCAAGTCAGACATTAGGTGTGCCATAGCCTCATCCTTTGTTTGTTGAAGTAGCTGCTGAGATGTACGTTGCAAGAACCGAATGGAAAGATGAAGGATGGAATCATCAGCATACGAGTGGATAGGGTTAGATGTAAACTTAGGTCACTAATGAATAAAAGGAGGGGAATTGGTGATAGGCCAGAGCCTTGAGGAACACCACTGTTGATAGATCTAGGAGAAGAACGATGGCCGTCTACAACAGCGACTATAGAACGACCAGAAAGGAAGCTATAGATGAAGGCACAAATAGAAGGATAGAAACCGTAAGAGGGCAGTCTGGAAATTAAAGATTTATGCCAGACTCGATCGAAAGCCTTTGGGATGTCAAGTGCAATGGCAAAGCTTTCGCCAAAGTCCCGAAAGGAGGATGACCAGGAGTCTGAAAAATAGGTGAGAAGATGGCCAGTGGAGAGTCCCTGACGGAACCCATACTGACGATCAGAAAGAATGTTGTGATAGGAAAGATGCTTTAGAATTTTTCTGTTAAGAGTTGACTCGAAAACTTTTGAGACACAGGATGTTAAAGCAATTGGACGATAGTTAGAGGGTTGAGAATGATCACCCTTCTTTGGGACTGGCTGAATGAGAGCAAACTTCAAGCAAGAAGGAAAGGTACAAGTTGAAAGACAAAGGCGAAAGAGTTTACCTCGGCAGGGTGTAAGCACAGATGCATAGTTCTTGAGGACAACAGGAGGGACTTCAACAGGCCCATATGCCTTGTTAGTATTGAGGCCAGTGATGGCAGAAAATACATCAGCTGAAGAAATTTTAATGTCAGCCATGAGGAAGTCAGAGGGGGAAGTGATGGAGGAACAGCACCGGAATCGTCTAAGGTGGGATTGGAGGAGAAAGTCTGTGAGAAGAGATCTGCTTTATCAGTAGAAGAAATAGTTACAGAGCCATCAGAGTAGTAAAAAAAATAAAAGGAGGGAAGGATGATGAGATAAAGTTGTTTGAAAGGTTTTTGGCAAGGTGCCAGAGGGAGCGGGAAGAATTCAAGTTGGAGAGTTGAGAGTATTTAGTATGGATGAAATTATTTTTAGCTGAGCCTAGAACAGACTTAACACAGTTCCAGGCAGAAACATAAACAAGATGTGATTCGGGGGTGGGATGACTCTGGTACCTTTTATCGGCCCTCTCATTGTTGTGGGCAGCATTAGAGCAAGCGTGAATAAACCAAAGTTCTCTTGCATTAATCAAAGTATATGAGAAGGGAATGTATGCTTCCATGCCCGAGAGAATAACCTCCGTAATGCGCAAAGCACTCTCAGATGGCTCCTGGCCATGGAAGCAATAATCATTCCAGGGCAAAACAAAGAAGTACTGCCTGAGGGCCTCCCAGTCTGCAGCTCCAAAGTGCCACAATCAACGTTCATTTGGGGGGTCCACAGGCTGTACCGCAGTGATATAACAGGTGAAGGTGATAAGGTTGTGATTAGAGAAGCTCAACGGAGAGGAAAGATTAACAGTGTAAGCAGAAGGATTAGTTGTAAGGAAGAGGTCAAGTATGTTGGAGCTCTCTCCAAGGCAGTTAGGGATACAGGTAGGGTGCTGTACAAGCACAATCCTTAGGTTATTAAGGATAGAAAAGATGTTGACTTGTTCACCAGGTGGGTCATTCAAAGGAGACGAGAGCCAAAGGTGGTGGTGAACATTGAAATCACCAAGAATGGAGATTTCAGAGAAAGGAGAAATGGATTAAATGTGTTCCATCAGAGAAGTAAGACAGTCGAAGAATTTTTCATAGTCAGTAGAATCAGAAGATAAGTAAGCAGTGCAGATATGTTTAGTCAGAGAATGACAAGAAAGCCGAAGCCAGAGAGTAAAGATTTCAGAAGAATCAAGTTCAGGAACACGAGAGCAAGGTAAGTCGTTGCGTACATATACACAACAGCCACCTTTGGCTTTGAAATGAGTATAGAGAACGGAGGAAACAGAAAAGGGTTTGCTGTCAGATGCCTCAGACAACTGAGTCTCTGTCCGGAGGAGAAGGCGAGGTTTAGAGGAGGAGAGGTGGTGTTCGACAGAGAGAAAGTTAGAGGAAAGGATGCGAATGTTACAAAAATGAAGAAGTGAGGCAGACAGTGGTTCCAGGCATCTCGCTGAGTCGTCACCAGGAGAGGGGCGGACTGGGGCATTGATGGTCCCCCCTCCTGGGGACTCCGAGGAATGCTTATTGTGTGCCATTTTTTTTTTTTTTTTTTTCAAAACGACGTGTAAGGTGTACTGTGCATGTAGATTGGTGTTGACAGTTAGAGAAACTTGTACTGGAGAGCAAGCTGTCCTACTCTCTGTGTTAATGAAACATAATGCCACTCAGCGACGAGGCACTGGTCATCTATGCCTTAAATGACAGGACTGAGCAGCTTAATCCAGGACCCCTACGCTCCTAATGAGCCAAAAAGGATGGCATGACATTTTTCCAGACGATTTCTTCATCTTGGGAGACACTTTATCACATGGATAGATCAGACGTGACCTCCATTAACCCCTTAATTCCAAATATTTCCCTTAAGCTGAATAAAACCGGTATTTTGCAAGAATAAATATAAATACGTCATTGGAGTGAAGGGGTTAACAGTGCTCTAAATTTAACCTCTTTCATCAGATGACGAGTTATTCATTTCATTCTTGCTGACTCCACAGGAGTTTTATACATTTTCGGGTCAACTTCGAAACACGAGAGTGGGGGGTTGGGTTTAGTTTTCACTGACTCCTTCACTACAATAGGTCAAGAATAAAGTAATGAAAATACAGTATTATATCATCAAAATTCATCAACTGATTCGGGATTGAATCAGTTGATTCCCTCTTGCGAGGGAAAATTTACTCTCATAGCCCCGACAACCCTAATATTCTGCCTCATCTAACGCCAGACGATTTTACTCAGCTGAGTGAGTCGTTGGAACCTTCGTGCCCATACAAGCAAACAGCCTTGGTCCAGCCTAATCTAACACCCACTGTAACTTATCCAAACCTAACAACACCAAAGCAGCTATTGACTAAATTAACCAAGGCAAATATACGAGACAATTGAGACGCGCGAGGGTACACACACACACACACACACACACACACACACACACACACACACACACACACACACACACAGGGGTACTGCTCTGCTACATGTCAGTCAGCAGTATAATAAAGCCATTATAATTAAACACATACATGTTCATGGTCATTACACACTAATCACACGCATAACTGCTTCAGTCTAATGACTATGTCTGTCTCCATACGATTTTATTCAACTTGGGAAGGATTGTTTATTAAGGATGCATCTGTCCACTCGAAATCGGTAAGTCTTCCCTGAGTTGCATAAAATCGTCAGGAGATTGCAAGAAGTCTAAGAAAATACGTCATGGGATTTAAGGGGTTAACACGAGATGGGATCGGTTATCGACCAGTTGTGGTACTGGAGAGAGACGCCTTCATGTGGTAGCACTGGTATAACGATGCGGCTCCACTGCCTGATTATACAAAAATCCTTATCTACCCAAATCATTCCCAGAAAAGAAGAGAAGGATCTACAGCAGGAAGGAAATATCACCCTGCATTCCACACGGTTCAGGATTCGGATGAACCTGGGACTATAATTCCTACTACTAACCTTTTGGCAGCCCCAGAGGCCCCAAAGGATAGGCTACGATAGTCCAGATGACTTAATTCCCAGAACACCTGACGTTCCTGTCAGCGTTCCACAGAGAGAAAAACCCAATACCTATGGCCACCTCCTGGTTTTGAACCATGGCGCGGTAGTTTATGACCTTTAATAACAACCGAAGTACTATTGCTTTTTAAAATATACGTAATCACTAAAAATTATGAAAACATTAGAAGAAATATACTGAATACTTCCAATTTAGGCTTTTATTTCTTTAATCTGCACAGTTAATGATAGTTGTTTTAACTTGACCTAATACAATAGGTGGTATTAACATTAAAACAAAACAATACAGGTAACAAGGTATTCACCTAATAAAACCAAGGAAATACTTTGTCATCTTACAATATTTGGTTTGTTTTCATTTGACGGAACTGGGCTACATTCAAAACCTGAATACTGGGCCGTGTTTGCATTAAATACACTGTACGAGTAAGTTATTAGGTAGAAATGAATGTCTATGGTGGCTGGTCAGATCCTGACTACACTTTGCATCAGAGAAGTTGTAGTGGGTTAGCGATCTTTGTCGAAAAAAAAAAAAAAAAAAAAAAAACAGGTACGTAGAAAGCATTCAGAGAACCCATTCTTCCGCTACAGCGTTTAAAATGTAAAATATACTGCTGCATTTGCTCTTGCCTTGTTGATCAATATTTTCCTGCCTCTCAGTCAGTATTTATGCGGTCTTAGTCAACCCCGTTACTGCATCTCAGATAGTGCATACCTCCGCCTACCCCAGTGAAATTTATTACTGCTGTATCCTGGTCCGGATTCGCCTCAAAATCTTGTCTACCCTTCCTTGACGCTCTGCCAACCGATCCTTCAGATTTTACTGATATCCGATAATTTCTGAGATATCATGTACACAAATAGACTTGTACAGATGAATGCAAATATTTTCTTTGCCCAGACTGCGAATTTTTTAAACAGTTCCCTGGTTCACGTCTTGGGGTTTTATATAATGGCTCTCTAAATAATATCATCCTGTAATCCTTTACTCATACAGGCCAAGAATGTCGGTTTTTAATGTGTTCTTGCTACATTCAGATAATTGTTTTCATTTTAGGAAAGGGTTCTCATGGTGAAGGCATGAACGTTGGCTATGTCTAACTTCCTCCAGTTCGAAAAACCATTCCGAAGCTGAGTAAAAAAATTTGGATGGTTGCAACGAAAAACAAATAGTGCGGGAGCGGGGCACCTTCACGTGATGGTACCGGTATGTGTGGGCGGTGGAGGTGCCAGTTTATACATCTCTCAATCTCCTCCCTGTCCCACGGACGGAGGATGGTGGTCTGCCTTAGATCAACTTTGACCTGCAGTCCACTGGATCCATGATTCAGATGATCCTGGGACTCGAACAACAACTACCACTACTAAGAAAAATATTTAACGAAATCATTGTCAATATAGGAATTGAACTTTCATTACCACTGACTTCCCATGTCTTAGCTTACACTATTTACTGTCTTATTCTATAATGCTTCTTGTATAAGTAATATAACTCTACTGGCCTTACGTAATGATAAATTCATTGAGCAATAAATTATTTCCATCAAAATCTTTTTAATTTCTGTTACTGATGTCAGATTATCAATCCAAGATAGGTAAATGTTAATACGCAAATAATTGTGGAAAACTTCTACGGATTACCAAAAATAATTGATTAAGACATTGTATTAAACGTGTGCCTCATTTTACTACACAGTCTTTTGACACGATAGTATTTGTCTGTTCCTTGTCTTGATCCCTTCCATATGTAAGAGGAGTGGTGATGATGATAACACTTTGCACAACCAGTCATCATCCTCACACATAATGTACTTACACAAAGGCAATAAAATACCAAAAATAATCCTGCTGTGTAAAACTATGAATGTCATGTTCATGCATTTGATCCTTTTAGCGAGTCTACGTTCTACATTGTTTATCCCTACCAAGTCCAGGGTTGCCTTATGGAGGATATGGAATGTTTACTGCTATACGTTGACGGGGAACGTTTACTGCCACACGTTGACATGGAACGTTCACTGCCACACATTGACATGGAACGTTTAATGCCACACGTTGACATGGAACGTTTACTGCCACACATTGACATGGAACGTTTAATGCCACACGTTGACATGGAACGTTTACTGCCACACATTGACATGGAACGTTTAATGCCACACGTTGACATGGAACGTTTACTGCCACACATTGACATGGAATGTTTAATGCCACACGTTGACATGGAACGTTTACTGCCACACATTGACATGGAACGTTTACTGCCACACGTTGACATGGAACGTTCACTGCCACACATTGACATGGAACGTTTAATGCCACACGTTGACATGGAACGTTTACAGCCACACATTGACATGGAACGTTTAATGCCACACGTTGACATGGAACGTTTACTGCCACACATTGACATGGAACGTTTACTGCCACACACTGCCACACGTTGACATGGAACGTTCACTGCAACACGTTGAAATGGAACGTTTACTGCCACACGCTGACATGAAGCGTTTACTGCTACACGTTGACATGGAACGTTCACTGCCACACGTTGACATGGAACGTTTACTGCCACACGTTGACATGGAGCGTTCACTGCAACACGTTGACATGGAACGTTTACTGCCACACTTTGACATGGAACGTTTACTGCCACACGTTGACACGGAACGTTCACTGCAACACGTTGACATGGAACGTTTACTGCCACACTTTGACATGGAACGTTTACTGCCACACGTTGACACGGAACGTTCACTGCAACACGTTGACATGGAACGTTCAGTGTCACACGTTGACATGGAACGTTCAGTGCCATACGTTGACACGGAACGTTCACTGCCATACGTTCACATGGAACGTTTACTGCCACACACAGCACACTGACAGCACACTGGCAGATCAAGAGAGGGGTCCTAACTCTATATTTTGTTCAGTTGTGCTGTATTTGTGCCAGCCCGACAGCACAGATAATAGTGCCTTTTGTTATTGCCAACAGTTTACTCATAACATACAATAAGGAAACAAATCAACAAGCAACAAATATTTTTCATTACTTCTTTGCATGAGTCTGACGCTACTAGTAAAGCTTTCTCGTCAGTAGGCTACATAAATATTGTCCCTTATTTAGTAAATGCTGGATCCGACACTGAAGGATATTTACCCATTGCACAGTATTATGGAGCTTGAAGTGAGAAATTCTCTGTCCATAGTGACTGTACTTCGATAAATAAAATGTAAGTGAATAGTTAACATTTCATATATGTCAGCAGAAGTAGCTTTCATTCGTGTTCGTATATTAAGGTAATTTTTCCAGTTTTCAGCTTTTCTCTGTATACCTGTCCCTCTGCTTTCCTTTCTGTTATATATGTTTGTCATTAATATGCAGGTAGCAGTGACGTTTATACGTGTAAAATGTGGCAAACAGTGCTTTGTTCAAGGGTGTGTCCAGTACATATCCCTATTAAAAATCAGCTTCTCTTTCAGTATAAGGAAAGGAAAGTTGGGAATTATGACAAATGAACAAAGACCGTTGAAGACATCACTGACAACAGGCAAAAGGTAAAGAGACTATCATCATCATCATCATCATCATTAAAAAGATCTGTATACATATTAACAAGCACCCTCATCTGTTTGGGGCTGGAACACGCCTCGCCACTGCAAGTCTAATAGGTGTGTGGCTGTCATGTATTTATAGCGTTTTTCCTGTCATTAATGTATATACAACTTGTCAACCATCGTGACCGGAAGAGCTTACATTCACTGCCACCCACACTGCAATAGGTCGGGTGTGTGGATCCGATAAGAAAATAGTCATAATTACGACATGACTACACAGTCGGTTACTGGTAAGTTTGAAATTATCGCATAATAAACACAATACATTTTATTTTAAATCAATTCCTTCCATCTTATTTCCTCTCTAACATTATTATCCAATATATTTATTAATAATTTTATATTATACAATTCTGAAAAATTATCTCCAATTTTCGTAATTATTGTCCTATCTTGTATCTCGGGTTACAGGTTTGATATAATGAATTCAAACACCATATAATATTTGGTAAAGATAAATCCTCGGCATGTTTGGAAGTATTGTCAGTAGGGGTTATCTTTGCGTTCACTCCGACCTCTACGTTCCGACCTTTAGGGCGGACGAGTAACCTTGTATCAGTGACATATACAGACTGATACACACAGAAGCATAGCTAGGACAATACTACAACTTATATTTGAATCACCGTTCCTACAGACACCCCTTCCCGATTCGTGCTTTGCCAGTCTGGAGAAGAGTTGATTCTGGCTATCAGTCCTTACCGAGGAGAAAGTCCGACCCTGCAGTGGACGTAGTGTATGCTGATGAAGATACAGCTACAGACAAATGCAAACTTATAAGCACCATATGAAAAGTCTGTTCAGTGTAATGAGGCACACGTCAGTGACAAGTAATAAAATGTCTCAATTATTTGCGGTAATGAGTAGAAGTTTTCCACATCAATTTTCGTATTTACATTTACCTAACTCGGATTATGTATCTGATATCAGTAACAAATTACGATACATATCTTGATGGAATAATTTACTGCACAATGAATTTATTACCTAAGGCCAGTAACGTTATATAACTTCTAGAAGAAGCATTTCATTATAAAGAATGAGAGCTAGTAAATAGTATGGGCTAACACATGGGAAGTGAATGGTAATGAAAGTTCAACTCCTGTATTAACAATGACTTACTTTATATATGTTTCTTAGTAGTGATAGTTGTTGTTCGGGTCCCAGGATCATCTGAATCATGGATCCAGCGGACTGCAGGCCAGAGTGATCTAAGGCAGACCACAATTCTCCATCCGAGGGACAGGGAGGAGGCTGGGAGAAATTTATAGACTGGCACCTCCACCCCCCATATATACCCGTGCCATCGCGTGAAGGTGCCCCGCTCCCGCATTATTTGTTTTTTCTTGGAGTCATCCAAATTTTTTACTCAGTTTCGGAATGACTTTTCGAAGTGGAGAGAGTTAGACATAGCCAACGTTCATGCCTTCACCATGAGAACCCTTTCCTAAAATGAAAACAATTATCTGAATGTAGCAAGAACACATTAAAAACCGACATCCTTGGCCTGTATGAGTAAAGGATTACAGGATGAATTAACCACCTTCATAGTAGGTGCAGGCGTAAGCTGTACAAATGATATTATTATAATGGCATTATATAAAACCCTAAGACGTGAACCAGAGAACTATTTAAAAAATCACTGTCTGGGCAAAGAAGATATTTGCATTCATCTGTATAAGTCTACCTGTGTACAAGATATCTCAGAAAGCTATCGGATATCAGTAAAATCTGAATGATAGGTTGGCAGAGCGTCAAGGAAGGGCAGACAAGATTTTGAGGCGAATCAGGACCAGGATGCATGAATAAGTAATAAATTTCACTGGTGTAGGGGGAGGTATGCAATATCTGAGATTCAGTAACAGGGTAGATAAGGACTGCAGAATATACTGATTATGAGAGGCAGGGAAATATTGATCAAGAAGAAAAGAGGAAATACAACAGTATATTTTAAATTTCAAATGCTGAAGCGGAAGAATGGATTCTCTGAATGCTTTTTACCTACCTGTTTTGTCGCGTTTTTTTTTTTTTTTTTTTTTTCCGACAAAGATCGGTAACTCTCTTCAACTTAGTTGATGGCAAAGTGTAGTCATGCTGGAGGGTTTATCTGACAAGTAACCAAGGAGACTCACTCCTACCTCATATCTTACTCGTACATTGTATTTAAAACAAACACGACTCAGTATTCAAGTTTTAAATGTAGCCCAGTTCCGTCAGATGAAAACACGCCAACAATTGTAGGACGATATACAGCATTTCCTCGGTTTTATTAGGTGACTACCTTGATACCTGTTATTCTTTTTTATTTAATATTAATACCACCTTTTATACTAGTTTCACCAAGTTAATGAACTGTCATTGATTTTGCAAAATAAAGAAATAAAAGTCTAACTTTGTAAAAAATCATTATTCCTCCTCCAGTTCCTGCATAATTTTTAGCCATTACATATAGTGTACAATACTACTGTGCCTCAGTTGTTGGTGAAGGTCATACAGTATCGCTCCATGGTTCGAAACCAAGAGGTGGCCATACAGTAGGTATTGGGTATTTCTGTCTGTGGAACGCTGACAGGGACGTCCTGGGAATTAAGTCTGGACTACCGTGGCCTATCCTTTGGGGCCTCTGGGGCTGCCAAAAGGTTAGTAGTAGTAATTATAGTCCCAGGTTCATCCGAATCCTGAACACTGTGGTATGCAGGGTGATCTTTCCCTCCTGCTGTAGATCCATCTCTTCTTTTGGGGGAATGGTAGGGGAGGCAAGAAGTGTTTGTATAATCAGGCAGTGGAGCTGCATGGTTATATCAGTGCTACCACGTGAAGGGGTCCCTGTCCAACACCACAATTGGTCGATAACCGATGCCATATCGTGTTAACCCCTTGAATCCCATGACGTATTTTCTTAGTCTTGTTATCTTCAGACGATTTTATTCAGTTCAGTGGAGACGTTCCAAATTCGAGTGAACAGATACAGTCTTAATAAACCCCTTCACTGACAAAGCCAGCCAGGAGACAGGACGTGTGTGCTGGGCAATCCCCAGGTCCTGTCCTCCCCCCTTACTGTTTTTTAACCTGCCCATACCCCACTGACCGGGCTAATGCATGGCCCGGCCTGCACTATAGGTGAAGGGAATCTTACGAACGAACGAACGATAAACATCCTTCCCAAGTTGAATAAAATCGTGTGAAGTCGGTGATATAATCTGGAATAAGTCATCGGGTTGAAGGGGTTATGGGCTGTGAGTGTGGATAAAATAACAGGATATGTGTGAGGATAATTATAATGGGATTATAATGTTGATAAATTAGAATTCAGTGCGACAGTAACTCTCTCTCTCTCTCTAGGTGTGTGTGTGTGTGTGTGTGTGTGTGTGTGTGTGTGTGTGTGTGTGTGTGACTTACATACTGTTCTAGTGTGTTGTTTTCATGTTTTAGTCAATAGGCATAATACTGTATCATGGGTACTATGGTAGTGTTAGGTTTCGTTAGGTTAGTTAGATTAGGCTGGACTAAGTCAGGCTGTTAGCTCGTACAGTATAAACACTAAGGCTCCTACGACTCACTCAGCTGAATAAAATCGTCCGGCGTTAGATAAGGCAGAATATTAGAGTTTTCCAAACCGTCGGAGAGTAAATTTTCCATTGCGCTACCTATTACTCTTTTATTTCAGTTTCTTTTCATTTTCAATCCCTTGATTCAGATGATGTATTTAGTTAGTTGTATTTTCTTCAGACGATTTTATCCTGGATCTTTTGCAGTGAAGGAGTCAGTGTAAACTACGCCCCTTTTACCCTAACATGACTCAAACCTGCCATTCCTCCACCTCGATTGCTGAGTTATAAATTAAAGCCAGAATATAGTACTAGTCACGAAAATGTGATGTGGGAAAAAGTAAATTGTTTAATAATGATTTCCTGTCGCTGATTTATGTAAAATAATCTCCAAAAGTATGAGCATCTGGGCCAAGTTAAGGTGAAAGGAGTATAGGTCTACCACACTTCCTCTGTGATTCGAAGTTGATACTAAAATATATAAAATCGTACGTATATGAGGGAGGGCGGAGTGAGTTGGAGAGGGTAGTCAAATGGTGGGTGACAGAGCCACTTGGAGGCGTTTTGTCTGCGACCACCCTTTGCGGGATTAGGGCGTCGGGCTATAGCAAGATAGATAGTACGGAGTCAGCAAGAATTAAAGCAACAAAAGTCATCATATTTGAGATCAGTAGTTGATTTTAAAACAGTGCTAATCCTTCACTCCAGTGACGTATTTATATTTATTCTTGCTAAATACCAAACGGTTTTATTCAGCTTAAGGGAGATATTTGGAATTAAGGGGTTAATGGAAGCCATGTCTGACGTATCCATTTCGTAAAGTCTCTCATTAAGATCAATGAAATCGTCTGGAAATGTCATGCCATCCTTTTTGGCCCATTAGGAGCGTAGGGGCCCGGGACTAAGCTGCTCAGTCCTGTCATTTAAGGCACGGATGACCAGTGTCTGGTCCCTGAGCTGCATTAGGTGAACCCCAACCAATCCTCGGACCTTATGGCCGCATCCATCCAGTTATAGCGCCTTAACCCACAGCACCACCCAGCGTAATAAACTGTTTCCTGGGTTACAGGAATCCATCTCACTTGTCACTCGGTGAGGAGTCACCTGAAGGTACCATGACTAGGCTACATCGACTGAATAGATGGTTAGCGCAAAGAATGACGTCGTATTCACGTAGCGCCTCTTTCTCAGCTATTTATATTGCATCTCACACCTTTTTATCATCTGGCACGTTGCTGAGACCAACTGTGTCCATATTATAAATATATAAATATAAAATATAGTGTCAAGGCGTAATATGCATAGTAAATTATTAAGGCAGACATGCAACAAAGAATGTATGGCCAGAATTCCCGCTAAGTTCGCAGACATTTGATGAAAGTTTCGACAGACACTGATAGTACTGTCTCATACAGGACTGGTGTATTGGTATTAGCAGAGGTATTTTTACATGTCGGCGGGACTTCTAGTAGATCAGTAAATTCTGCTTTAATGAAATTCAAATCCTTGAACAGTTCCCTGCCCCAGCGGGGATTTGAACCTCTGTCCGGTAGGACTGCAGGCCACCTCTCTATCTTATTGAGCCACCGCCTTCCCCAGAAGCACGCGTGGAAAAGTTTGAAAGGAAAAAAAGAGTTATTTTGATTGGAGATATGAATGGAAAAATAGGGAATGTGAAGGTGGATGGAGTAGTTGACGAGTGGGGTGTGGCTGCAGATGTGGATGAGAGTGGCAGTGCCCTAGTGGACACCTGTGCAGGGAGACGGATGGTAATAGCCAATACCCTCTTCAGACACAAAATGATTCACAGGCGTATGTGGCGAGTGATGAGAAGGGTGGGTGTGAACTGAGTGAACTGAGGGCAAAGTTTGATTATGTGTGTGTGGAAGATAGAATGAGAATGTGTGTAGTGGATGCAAGAGCATATAGAGCTTGGGGGAGTGGACTTTCTGACCGCCACTTGGCGGTGGTGAATGTCAAGGTCCAAATGAAATGGAGGAATAGAAGGGAAAGACAGCAGGAAGTAGTTCATACAAGGAGGGTAGAAAGGATAGAAGAGGAAAAAAGGCAGAATATAAAAGAGAAGTGGAGGAACAATTGGATAAATATGATTTGGAGCAAATGGGGGACGTGGAAGGTGTGTGCAAGATATTCACAGAAAAAAAATCTGTGCAGCACGGGAGGTTGTGTGTGTGGTGAAGAGAAGACGCAAGGGGGTGCAAGGAACAGCATGGTGGAATGAAGAGGTGAGACAGGCTGTGGCACGAAAGAAGAAAGCATATAGTGAGTGGATGAGAAACAAGGGTGTGGAGGAAGTTGAGAGATGGAAGAGAGAATTGTACTGTATGTAGAGAGCAAGAGAGAGGTGAAAAGGTTAGTTAGAGAAAGTAAGAAGAGAGTGGAAGAGGAATTTGGATGGAATTTGAGGGTAAAGTGGAGGGAATGTAAGAAAATGTTCAGGACAGAGGTACAGATAGTTAAACATGGTGTTAAAGAAGGTAGTCGGGAAGTGAAAGATAAAAATGGTAGATTACTAGTGGAGAAGGGAGAAAAAGTGAGCAGATGGAGAGGACAATTTAAGGAATTGTTGAACATTGAGAATGAAAGTAATGCGAGTATATGTGGCTGAGGAATGGCTGGGAGGAGGAGGGATGTGAGAAGAGAGGAAGAAATCAGTAAGAAGTTGTGGAAGCAATGAAGAAAGTCAAAATGGGGAAAGTCCCAGAAATTGATGGGGTGTGTTGCGAAATGCTGAAGCATGGGGGAGAGATAGTAGTAGAATGGATGTGGAAGATGTGCAGATAGGCCTGGGAGGAAGGTAGAGTCCCGGAGGATTGGAAGTCAGGTGTCATTATTCCCCTGTACAAAGGAAAAGGTGAAAAAGAACTGTGTGGTAATCATAGATACATTTGTATTCTTAGTGTAATAGGAAAAGTATATGGTAGGATACTTATTGACAGAGTTAGGGAAATAACAGAGGAAGTAGTTGGAGAACAATAGGGAGGTTTTAGGAAGGGAAGAAGTTGTGTAGATCAGATATTCATTCTTAGGTTTCTAGTGGAAATGTTTCCAGAAAGGGAAAGAAGTTGTATGCGGCCTTCATGGATTTGAGAAAGCATATGACAGGGTGGATAGAAAAGGATTATGGAAAGTATTAAGAATATATGGAGTAAATGGGAAGTTGCTGAATGCAGTGAAAAGTATGTATGAGGGTGCTAAGGCTGCAGTGCGTGTGGATAGTGAACTTAGTGAACTTTTCTATTTGAAGGTTGGATTGAAACTGGGATGTCATGTCTCCATGGTTGTTCAGTCTGTATATGGATGGGGCTATAAATGAGATACAAGGTAGGACAGTGGATGTTGGAATGGCCTTAATGAGAGAGGGCAGTATGTGGAAACTCCCTGCACTGTTGTTTGCAGATGTTACTGTGTTGTTAAGTGAAGACGAAGGGGAGCTGCAAGGCTGGCCGGATGAGTTTGGGAGAGTGTGTAAGAAACGGAATCTAAAGATGAATGTAGAGAAGAATAGAGTTATGGTCTTCGAGAGAAATGAAGTCACTGAATGTACAGTGAGGCTGGATGAGGAGAAAATGGAAAACGTGAGTGCACTTAAGTACTTGGGTAGTGTGATGAGTAAGGATGGACGTTTGGAGGGTGAAGTGTTTGAAAGGGTACAACAAGGAAGAAAGGTTGCTGTTTCCTTGTAAGCAGTGATAAGAAACAGGGAAGTGAGTATGGAAGTGAAAAGTTACTGCATGACACTATTGTGATACCAACTCTAACGTATGGATGTGAAGCTTGGACTTTGTTGGAAGGACTCAAGTCAAGAGTGAGAGCAGTGGAAATGAGTTATTTGAGAGGGGCATGTGGAGTCACATGGAGAAACAGGCTGACAAATGAGGAAGTGAAGGAGCATTGTGGTGTGGATGTGGATGTAATAGGAAGTGTTAGGAGAAACACACTGAGGTGGTTTGGCCATGTGGAGAGGATGGGGAGAGAGACTGACGAATAGAGTGTATGTGAGTGAGGTGGAGGGGGGGGGGAAGAGGGAGGAGGAGGCCAAGGATGAGATGAAGGGAAGGATTGGAGAGGTATATGAGAGAGGGAGGTGTGAGTTGGGAGCAGGGCAGTGAAATGGCAGGGGACACGGAGACATGGAGGCGATTTGTTTGTGGCCACCCTATACGGGATAAAGGCGTCTGGCAATAGATATATATATCGTAACCCCGTCTCTCTCTCTCTCTCTCTCTCTCTCTCTCTCTCTCTCTCATTTTTCTTTTCCTCTCTGCTCCCTTGTTGAATTGTCTTGATCACCTACTTGATTTTCTTTCTCTTCCTTCCCATGCTTTTTCTTGCAGATTTTCTGTTAAATTTTATTTTCCTTTTCTCTGTCTTGCTGTACCCTTTTCCATTTTATTCTTCCACATCTCTCTCTCTCTCTCTCTCTCTCTCTCTGCAGATATTTTGAGTACTTGTAAATTATTAAATGCCATATTTTAAGTGGCATAGGATGCCTCGTAACGCCTCTCCTTTTTCATCTATCTATCTATCTATCTATAGCCCGACGCCCTAATCCCGCAAAGGGTGGCCGCAGACAAAACGCCTCCAAGTCACTCTGTCACCCACCAATTGACTACCCTCCCCCCAACTCACCCCCCCCCTCCCTCATATACCTCTCAACTCCATCCCTCCACCTCATCCTCGGTCTACCCCTCCCTCTCCCTCCCTCCACCTCACCTACATACACCCTCTTAGTCAGTCTTTCATTCTCCATTCTCTCCACATGTCCAAACCACCTCAGTGTATTTCTCCTAATCTTTTCAACCACATCCACATCTACCCCACAACGTTCCTTCACTTCTTCATTCGTCAACCTGTCCCTCCACGTCACTCCACATGCTCCTCTCAAGTAACTCATTTCCACTGCTCTCACTCTTGACTTGTTCCCCTCTTGCAAGGTCCACGCCTCGCTTCCATACGTCAGGGTAGGGATCACAATACCATCATGCAGTGACTTCTTAACTTCCATACTCACCTCCCTATTTCTCATCACGGTTTTCAGTGTACCAACAACCTTTCTTCCCTGCTGTACCCTTTCACGTACTTCATCCCCCAAAGTTCCATCCTTACTCATCACACTACCCAAGTACTTGAATGCACTCACATTCTCCATATCCTCACCATCCAACCTCACTGCACACTCTGTGACTTCATTCCTCTCAAACACCATAACTTTACTTTTGTTTACATTAACTTTCAGCTTCCTCCTCCTACACACTGTCCCAAATTCATTCACCAAACCTTGCAACTCCCATTCATCTTCACTCAACAATACTGTATCATCAGCAAACAGCAACACCGGAAGCTTCAAAATCTCACCTTCATTTATTAGGGCCAGCCCCACATCCACTGCCCTACCTTGCATCTCCTTTACAACCCCATCCATATATATATTAAACAGCCATGGAGACATCACACACCCCTGTTTCAGTCCCACATTGAGATCAAAGAACTCACTCAGCTCACCATCCACTCGCACCGTAGCCCTAGCTCCTTCGTACATACTCTTCACAGCACTGAACAGTTTCCCCTCCACTCCATATATTCTTAATACCTTCCACATACCTTGCCTATCTATTCTGTCATAAGCTTTCTCCAAGTCCATGAAGGCAGCATACACTTTCCTTCCCTTCTCTAGATACTTCTCCACTAAACATCTTAGAACAAATATCTGATCTACACACCCTTTTCCCTTCCTAAATCCCCCTTGTTCTTCTCCAACTAGCTCCTCTGTCATATGCCTAACCCTATCAATGACTATTCTACCATTTATTTTACCAGTCACACTAAGAAGGCAAATACCCCAATGGTTACCACATACTTCTCTCTCCCCTTTTCCTTTGTACAGAGGAACAATTATACCTGATTTCCAGTCCTCTGGAACCCTTCCCTCTTCCCAAGCCAATCTACACAACATCCATATCCACTCCACAACAATCTCACCCCCATACCTAAGCATTTCACCACACACTCCATCAATTCCTGGGGCCTTTCCCAGCTTAATCTTCTTCATCGCTTCCTCTACTTCCGACCTACTGATCTCTTCCTCCCTCCTCTCATCTCTTCTTCTCCCAGCCATTCCCCAACCACTTATACTCACACTGCTCTCACTCTCTACATTCAACAAATCCTCAAAGTGCTCCTTCCATCTCCTCAATTTCTCTCTCTTCTCCACCAACAATCTATTATTCCTATCTTTCACTCCCCTACTATTTCCCCTTTCACACTGCCTTACTTTCTTTACCTCCTTCCAAAACAATTTCTTACTCTCCCTCCATTTCACACTCAGATTCCTCCCAAACTCTTCATCCACTTTCTTCTTACTCTCCTTCACCAGTCTCTTAACCTCCCTTCTCCTGCTCACATATACCTCTCTCTTCTCTCTCTCATCTTCTCCCCTACCTCTACTCGCCAACCATTCACCATATGCCTTCTTCTTTTGTTCCACAGCTCGTTTCACCTCATCATTCCACCATGCTGTCCCTTGCACACCCTTGCATCTCCTCCTCACTCCACAAACCGTCTCACACGCTGCGCCTATCTCTTCCGTGAATATCTTACATACGTCTTCCACCCCTTCCATCTGCTCTAGCTCATACCTTCCCAATCTTTCTTCCACTATGCTCTTATACTCTGTCATTTTCTCACTATCTTGCAGTTTCTCCACTCTTCTCACAGGAGCTGCTTCCTCCTGTCTTCCCCTTCGTCTCCTCAACCACTTTCTTTGCAGCTCTACCTTGGCCATCACTAAGTGATGGTCCGAGACTCCATTCCCCCACCCTCTCCACACTCTTGCATCCAACACTTGTCTTCTCATTCGCTCATCCACACACACGTAGTCTATCATTGCCTTTCGTTCAACAAGTTCACCATCCATCCTCCTCATTACTCTCCATGTATACCGGTGGATCATCTTATGACGAAAGTAGGTGTTGGCTATTGCCAACCCCTTACCAGCACAGATGTCCACCAAAGCACTACCATTCCCATCTACTTCAGCTGGCACACCCCACTGACCAACCACTCCGTCCACTCGTACATTCCCAACTTTGCCATTCATGTCTCCAATCAACAGCACTCTCTCGCTCCTCTCAGACTTGTCCATACATGCTTCTACTCTCGCCCAAAACTCATCTTTCACTCTTGCCACTCGATCCTCTGTTGGAGCATACACACATACAATCGCCCACCCTTGTATACCTACTTTCATCCTCACCCATACAATCCTTGCACCCACTGTTCCATACTCTCTTATATTCTCCTTCCACTTCTTGCTTATCATCAGACATACTCCCTCTTTTGCCCTCTCATTCTCACTGACTCCCGCACATATACCTACACCATATTCCCATTCTCTCACCCTTTCACCTTTCCATTTAGTTTCAGTCAATCCACATATATCCACTTTTGCATCCTCAAGCACCTGAACAATCTCTCTCTCTTTCACTTCATCATTCACTCCTCTCACATTCCATGTTCCCACCCTCAGAATGTCCTTTGTCCGTTCCCTAGTCGTCAACGTATGGTCCGTCCGGGTCCGAGGCGCTTTATTTGCTTTTTTAGTTAGTTCTTTTTACGGGGTGGGGCACTAACCCACCACCAACCCTTTTAGTCGCCTCGTACGACAAGCAGGGATACTGGGGGAGTATTCTTGAAACCCCCCTACCCCCAGGGGGTCTTGATTGTTATTTGTATTGTATTATCATCGGCATAGTTTGCATCAGTAACATACAAGAGATTACCGAGATGCAATGTGCAGAATAAATTGGTAAGGAAGAGGTGTTACGAAATATCCTAAGCCACTTACAACGCCACCCTAAACGACTTTGTTCACTTGAAACCAGACGTTTTGTAGCGAAAAGTGAAACTCTCTCTCTCTCTCTCTCTCTCTCTCTCTCTCTCTCTCTCCAAAATGGAAGTCTGTTAACCTGAGTAAAGTGGTGTGGAGGTAGCCAGGGCGACCACCAACAGGATTTATTAACTCTGTTCTATGGCTTATATTTTTGGTGGCGTGTAAGGATTCGTTAAACCTACTCCTTAGCGATCAAGTTTTACATATTACTCGTACACTTTAATGTTGTTATATTGTATTAATATCGTATTGATATCGACGTAGGAAATTTAGAGGCAACAGTTTCGATAAATCTGTGGCTACAGCAACACACACACAACATATGTATATATATATATATATATATATATATATATATATATATATATATATATATATATATATATATATATATATATATATATATATACTGTATATCATCATCATCATCAGCCTTTTGAGTGGACCATCATCATCATCAGCCTTTTGAGTGTCCACTGCAGGACCGGCCTATCCCGACCGAAGTAGGAACGATTCAGCCAATGTATCTCTACCAAGTGGCTTAGGCTGTCTGATAGAGATTGTATGTAGGTTGAGAAGTACTTGTAAGTGTGATTGTAGTGCTGTTGTGGCTTTGGATGTGTGTGTAGTATGTGAACCAAGTGTAATTGGCCCGCGCAAACTGACTAGGTGCAAACATACTTTACAGTATGCGACACTGGTTCAACCACGGCACCACTGGTGTCCGCCAAAGCTGTACATGGCCGGGAGAACGCTTCCAAAGTTTATTACCCTGGCGGGGCGCGAACCCTCGCTCCAGTATACGAAAACGCACACTTTACCACTGTACCATAGAGGCTCCATATATAGATACATAGATAGATAGATTGATAGATAGATAGATATCCTCTGTGGTGTGGATGTGGATGTGATAGGAAGCGTTATGACGAACACACTGAGGTGGTTTGGCCATGTGGAGAGGATGGAGGGTGAGAGACTGACGAAGAGAGTGTATGTGAGTGAGGTGGAGGGGGGAAGAGGGAGGGGGAGGCCGAGGATGAGATGGAGGGCTGGGGTGGAGAGGTATATGAGGGGTGTGAGTTGGGAGCAGGGTAGTGAAATGGCGGGGGACAGGGCGACGTGGAGGCGATTTGTTTGTGGCCACCCCAAACGGGATTGAGGCGTCTGGCAATATATATATATATATATATATATATATATATATATATATATACATATATATATATATATATATATATATATATATATATATATATATATATATATATAACATCCAGTCCTATGTCACCCCATGAGGAGCGTAGGAGCCCGGGGCTAGGCAAGTTGGTCCCACTATTTAAGATGAGAGTGACCATCCTCACTCATCCCTGAGTGGTATTACGTGACCAACAAATCTCAACCATCCCATGGATATAAACCTACACAGGCTGAATCCGATTGGAGCGCCTCAATTACCCACCAAACCACCAGGCGCCATAATTTGGTTATATGGTTACCACCCAGCATAGGAAATGGTTTCCTGGTGTACAAGAAACCATTTGACTTGTCAGTCAGTGTGTTCTGGTGTCAACATCTTTTTCCATATGAAGTTGTAGTATCACACATTTTACATAATAATTTTTAAAGCTGTTTAGTCATAATTAACAGTGTGTAATGAAGTGTGAATGATGAACAACCAAATATCATTTCGCTGTTAGCTGTGGTATAGGAAGAAGGTGGATGGCAGACCACAAGGGCCACCCTGTTTAAATTATAAAAAGAAGGTTAGGAGAAGTGAAAAGATATCTGAATTGTGCATAAGTGTAAAGTCCTGGGGAACCATTTATTATGTCGGTATATGTGAATGTACTTAATACCATTTTATAGAGGTGTATAATGTGCTAGTAGAGTTGTCTTTTATCTCTACTTTTTGCATAAGCCCAGAGTATATGTAGATGCTCGGCACCTCACTTTTTAGCTGACCTCAGCACCGCGCCCTGTCCGCTCGGTGACTGTACAGCGTGAGAACCCGCTTTACAGTTATAAAGGGAGGTGGTGTCGCTCCTACATATCTCTCGGGTCGCAGTTATATTATTCTGTACCCAATAAAGAGAGATTTAATCTGCTCATTTCTGTCACCTTACGCTACCACTTAATAACAGACCAGCTTCCACCTTCTCGTGGCAGAGGACCTTTGGTGGGAAGTGTCGGGCAGTGACGGCGAGTAGCTGACGTGTACGACAGACAGTGTCGTCGATCCAACACGGTGGTCTAGTTATACTATACAGCAGAACACTTAATATGTAGTCAACTGCTACTCCATAACGGCTACATTAAATTGGTGGCCAGCAGTGCGACGATACATTTTATTGGTGCTAGCGGTGGCACGATATTTAGTGCTAGCCGTGAACCGATACATTAAATTGGTGCTCAGTGCTGGGATACGATACGTGCTAAAGGGATTTATGCTGTGAACCAGTAACCCTTGCAATCGCTCGTTCCTGAAGGTGAAACAGAAAATCTTACTCTACTATTGTAAGGGGACTAATTACTAGTGAGTTAAGTGGAGCAGATAAACTGGAGTGGTGCATATTAATTCCTCCTATTATTCTGCCAGTGCGAGATTCCTATCTTAAGCACAAACTGGCAGTTATCTCGCCCTGTGGTGTGCGAGATATCTCCATCTTCAAACGCAACTGGCAACAATCTCGCTCTCGTGTGCGAGAGGCGAGATAAGGAGAGTTCAAGCCAGTGTGGTGAGGAGTGGGTCAACCAGCGAGCGACTTCTGGCAACTCCAGAGGCGCGGACGGCCGCAGCGAGCCGAGGGAGAGCGAGAGCGGGCGTATGTGGTGCCACGATCGTATGTGGTGCGTCGAGTGGCGTCACTGCCTGGCGTGCTGCTAACTCCCACAGCGAGAGGGCTGTCGTGCATGGTTGGAGGAGTCTGGTGGAGTGTGGAACGTGGAATGTGGAACATCATCCTGGACTTTCATATCTAGGTAGCATCCATGCATTAAACCACACACACACACACTTGAATCAACACACGTTAGTTAGTTGATGAGTGGAAATAAAGGTTTCTCAGAATTCCCTTGAAATAAATATACTTTCTGTGTATTTTATATATGTTCCATTCTCTGTCACTTGCCATAACTATCCTTTTTATGTCAGTTTATCTTCCTGTAACTGGGAGGGGAATATTACTGACAAGGTTGGATGGATACAGTGAAAAAGTGGAGACGTAGAATTAGGGAAATAGGGATTAGCCAATCCCACTAGACTCAACATTTTATGAGTGGGTTGATACATCAAATAAAAGTGCTCAGACATATTAAATGAGTGAAGGACATATTGTTGATCAAGGTGATGAGGATATTTCTGAAGGACAGGATGAGGATTTGAACGTTTTACATTTGCGTTCTGGTCATACTTATTCAACAGTCCCAGAGCAATCAGTTAGATCCAAAATGGCCGCTAGTCTTGCTAATGAGGGTAATCCTAGTGAGGAGACTGTGAAAGCTGAGACTACAACAGTACCTTTGGTCACTCAGGATATGCAAAATCCAGTCATTAGTGATAGTACTACAACCACTCACATACCTGTGTATACTTCAGATATTTTTAGTACACCACAAGGTTCTGGACAGAATTTATTTTCTGTTCTTTCTTCAAATGCATGGGGTATAAACACAGATGGTATTGGCATGCAAACCCAGAATCCTAATCAATGGGGCATGAATACTACTAATATTGGCATGCAAACCCAGAATCCTAATCAATGGGGCATGAATACTAATATTGGCATGCAAATCCAGGGTCCTTATCCAAATACCTGGGGCATGACTAACAATATGGGCGTGCAAGGTCAGACTAACCCTCCTCCTTTGTGGCAGATACCTGTACCTAATCTGGCTACTGATATAGTACAGCAGCATCCTAACTGTACTGAAAGTCAGGCTTTGGCGAAGGCAGGCATATGCTATGCAGAAGCTAGCAAAGCCTTGCAAACTTCAGGCTGGAGAGATACAGCTACTAGTTCTCCACAGCAAAGGACCAAGGCTGTTAAGCCAGAGGTGAAAAGATGGTATGTCATACATGGGCATTGTCCTCATGAAACGGACTGTTGCCCCTTTGTCATTGAAAAGAGGAAGAAACTAGGGAACCCAGCTAGTTCGGGGGAAGCTCAGGGCCGCGCGCAAAAGTAACTAAAATAGTACAATCCACCGATGCGTGTGTGACAGCTATTACTAAGGTGGACTTATTATCTATTCCTTGGATCATAGGGAAAGGCCAACTGTCCCTGATCGTAGATACAGGGTCATGTACAAACATTATTTCTAGCAAAGCGCTGGAAAGACTTAAAAGTGAAATGCCTCTAACAAACTGGACATTATCACCACCTGATGTAATGTTGACAGGTGTGACAGGGAGTAGAATGAAGATTGTAAGCCAGGTGCCGTTGACACTGAGGGCAGATAAACGATCTCCTGTGTTACGTGCTACGTTTTATGTGGTTGAGGATTTTCCTCTGCCAGCTGATGGGCCGTTAGGCTTGAAACCATGGAGGAGTATGATATAGTAATACACCCTCAAAGACATGTAGGCCTTAATCCCTCAGCAACACGAACTGGAACTGGCATCCAATCAGGAGCCATCCAACCAGTTGTGACCCCGACAAGTGAAGCATCAAGGGAGTCCCCGGATGCACACGAAGCGGAGGGTATGGACTGGAAGAAAGTCAGGGCTATAGTGAGTGGTAATCACCACTTACCCAGTCAAACTGTCTGTAAAATTCCTGTCCGAGTACCTGACGTGTCGGTGGGAACTGATGTAGCATGCTTAACTGAGACTGTGAAACATAAGGCATTGTCGCTGGAATCGACTCTGACTAGCGTTGGCCAAGACCAGAAGACGCCCCTCTTCATCGCAAATATGAGTGGTGGCGCAGTTAAGCTCAGAGATGGTTTATATAGGCGACTGTGCTATGGTGCCCCCATAAAGGAAGTCGACGACGTGCCGGTGATCTCTCCTGTAGTTACATCTCAAGCAACGACTCAGTCGGAACCCATACGTCTGGCTAAGGAAAAACAGCTGGAGCAAAACGTGAAGGTCACGGATAATGTAGACCATAAAACACGACTCCTAGCTCTCCTTAGAGAATTTTCCGACGTAGTAGCACTTCCAGGAGAAGCGCTGGGTAAGACGGATAGGGTGAAGCATCATATTGGTTTGTGCCCTGGTACAAATCCAGTTTATGTGCCCGCATACCGTCTACCGCACAGCCAAAGGGAAGCAGTGGAATGCACCACTCTTTCTAGTGCCTAAGAAGGACGGTGGTGTGAGACCTGTTGTGGATTTTCGGCAAGTGAACAAACAGTACCGGATCGTTACCCGATTCCGCATCTGCGAGACTTACTTCAATCATTAGGTAAGGGAAATACTGTGTTTACTTGTCTGGATCTAGCGTCAGGGTATTGGCAGGTGGAGCTGACCGAAGAGTCGCGTCCCATTACTGCTTTTAGCACTCACCGTGGGCACTTTGGATTTCTCCGGATGCCTTTTGGACTGAGTAATGCTCCTTTAACATTTCAGCGGATGATAAACCTGTTTGGCGAGATGTTAGGGCAAGACGTCTTAGCGTATCTAGATGACCTATTTTCCTACACCACAGAACAAGGATCAGATAAGATCGTTCCTAGGCCTCACTGGCTTTTATAGGAGTTTTGTCCACAGGTATGCCATCATAGCATCACCTTTAACAACGCTACTTAAGAAGGACGCTGCATGGAAATGGGGACCCTCGGAAGAGAAAAGCTTCAACGAGCTCAAACAAGCCATGTCAGAAACACCGATATTAGTGTTCCTAATTATACTCAACCTTTCTATCTGTGCACGGACGCCTCAGGTCTGGGTCTGGGAGCGGTGTTACAGCAGAAGGATGAGCAAGGTAAGACACATACCATAGCGTATGCTAGTAGGGCATTAAGACCCCCAGAGAAGAACTATTTGACGACACATTTGGAGACATTAGCAATCGTGTGGGCGTTAGGACATTTCCGGGATATTATCTTTGGCTACCGGATAATTGTTTAACTGACCATGCACCCATACGCGACTTGTTTAAAGGAAAAAACTTGCACGGTAAGGTTGCGCATTGGTTTGGCAAGGTAATGGAGTTTGATCCAGAGGTCAGATATTTATCAGGCCGTCAAAATGTTGTAGCTGACGCATTGAGTAGAAACATTGCTGCTACCATAGCCGAGGATGTTGCTCTTGCTGAGTATTCCTCAGACACGGTAAAAGCGGAACAACGTCATGATGTGATGTGGTCTCAAGTCATCTTGGAGTTTGGCGACGAGACTTGTCTACCTGAACTCCCAGTACCAATGACTCACTTCCATCTTCAACAGGGTCTTTTGTATAAGCAACCCCCAGGGAAGGACACTGCATATCAGTTGGTTGTTCCTGCTACCTTACAGCAAGCCGTGCTACAGTTAGTTCATGACGTACCTCAAGCGGGTCATCCCGGTCGCGATAGATGCATACGTGAGGCGAGAAAGAAATACTATTGGCCGACCATGAGGAAGGACATAGAAGCCCACGTCAGTCAATGCGTCAAATGCGCGGAAATACGAGGAACGACGGGACTTCCGACTCCCATCTTAGAGTATCCTCTACCGGAAAAGCCCTGGGATACAGTCTCCATTGATCTCTTAGCGTTGCAGAGAAGTCGTCAAGGTTCAAGTTACGTACTGGTGGCAGTGGACCATTTCTCACGATTCACTGTTTTAGCACCTTTACAGACGAAAACTTCAGAGGAGGTGGCGCACGCTTTTGTGACTTCAGTGATTTGTCCATACTCTACACCTAAGGTATTGCTCAGCGATAATGGCAGTGAATTTCGTAACCAGGTTTTACGAGAAATCTGTCGTATGTATGGAGTAAAGCAAGTTTTTGTAACGCCTTACAGTCCTAAGAGCAATGGCCTGGTGGAGAGAACAAAGAGGAAGATACTGGAAACCAGTATAACCTCAAATCAAGAGGATAACTGGGAAGACTGGTTACCACATGTAGCGGCGACCATCAACTCCTCAGAAAATTCATCAACTGGGAAGTCTCCTCATTATATCCTTTATGGAGAAGAGAAAGTGTTACCCTACGATTTGTTGGCTGGACCTCCTACTCCAGTAGACAACGAAGAAGACTACGCAAAGGTACAGTTGTTGAAATTCCAATTTATACACAGTGAAGTACGGAAAAGATTAAAAGCCTTAAGAGCGGAGATGATGGCGAAACAACACAAAGGTAGTCAAGAAAAGACGTTACAGGCAGGCCAGAAGGTCATAATCCACAACCCTGAGAGAATTTCCAAGCTCAGACCTAAGTTCCGTGGACCATATACCGTTGTGGAACGAGTACGTGGAAATACTTATGAATAAAGGATGAAGCTAATGGAACTCAGGAGGCAGTACATACTGATAGGATCAAACTAGTAAGTCAAGAGCTAGGCCTATCGTATGATGTGTTGTGCCCTCTGTCTTCGTCGCAGTCTATGTCGTCATCCGTACCTGTCCCTAACCAAGAGTATCGCAGCAAGTTACGAACCCACAACAAGAGTGATTAAGGGAGTATCTACTCTTGCAGAAAAAAAAAATGTGGCTGTGGCTCAAACTCCTTGTGCGTTGCTTGGGGTGGACCTATGGAACGACATCGGACATGGACACGACTGCGTTAATGCCAGGAGCACTGAAGAGCCCACTTGGAGAAGTCGTGGTAGTGGAAGATGCAGTATGCGTCTACTATCCAATGGAAGGCTATCTCCAAACGCCAGATATTGTCAAGGAGGTCTCCAAGGGCTTGTCGAATCTCAGACAGCAACTATTGGAAGTGGGAAAGATGTTTAATCGAAACCCACGATTGACAAACTCTGACACTGAAGCTTTGTTGAGCTTCAGACTAGGCATATAGACAGGCTCACCGACAGGCTCACTAACTTGCATGTAGCTTTACCTAACGTACACTCTGATCTTTCCAAGCATGTCCATGCACGCACTAAGAGAGGACGTGGATAACTCTTTGGTATGGCATTAGATGAGGATGTAGCGCAATTGGGTAGACAGATGCATGACTTGACACTGGCCGCTAAAGCCAATAATAGATTAATCATGCATGTGTATAAACAGTTAGATGAGTTCACTAACAAAGCTAACGAGATAAATAGGACTACCAACCATCTAGTAGAGCTTGTGAACAACATCCAAATTAACCTACCAACCCTAGCTAACTTGGTGTTATTTGCTGAGTACTTACATGCTCTCGACGAGTCAACCACTGCTTTGGAGAAGCATGCAGCCAATATGGTGGACGGCTTAATCGATGCAAGTTTGAACAGGGTTAATGCTTTATTGCTGCCTACTAATATACTAACCAATGCACTTAATATAGCTATGTGGAAGCATGGACTTATGCCACTCTTTATACCAGGCATGGCGGTTCATTTCCTTCCCTTTTGCTATTGCTAATAATACACTTGTTATTACTGAAGAGGGTCCAGAGGTGCTAGTTGTCTCAGACGACAAGAAATATGTAGCAGAAACGACTGTGGATGAATTTGAGAAGTGTAAGGCCTCATTTCTTGATCTCCATGTATGTCCTGCTTTCCATTTTGTCTTCGTACCATTAAAGGTAGAGGAGTGTAAGAGGGCCTTGTCGGACACAAATACTTCCTCTGCTCTGCAACGTTGCACCTTCCAACCCATCCAGTTGAAGTCAGTTTTCCATGCTCATATTCATGTGAAACAGTACTTTTACTTTCCTGAGACAGAGGATGTAACTGTGATTTGTGCCTCACAGAATCAATTCCTTACAGTAAAAGGGTACTATATTGCACCTGATTTTTGTGAGTTACACAGTAAAGAGATAGCAGTTCTGCCTAGCAAGCATTATCTAGCTTTGTCAGTGAACTTCTCATCCCAGTTACGACCCTTTTTACCTTCATTCAATGTTACTTCCTTGAATGTGAACAGGCTATCTCATGTATTAAAGGAGCTTACCTTCCCCTCCCACCTGAACAGGACTGATTTAGAGCCTTATGTACTGTCCTATCTTCCTTCATACCTTTCTCGTTCCTATTTTGGTCCTGGCGTTGGTCTTCTACTTATTGTGGTCTTGTCCTGTGTTTGTGGTTTAGGCTACTATTTAAGGCGCCAATTAAGGAACCCACTGAGACCACGTGTCCGTACTCGAGGATTGCAAGTGGATGTTCCTGAATAGTTAGCTACCCTACACTCTGGTTAGGCTACACGGTAGTTAGGACAACAATGTCGACGAGGACGTCAATGGTGTGGCCGAGCGATGTTCTGGTGTCAACATCTTTTTCCATATGAAGTAGTATCACACATTTTACATAATAATTTTTAAAGCTGTTTAGTCATAATTAACAGTGTGTAATGAAGTGTGAATGATGAACAACCAAATATCATTTCGCTGTTAGCTGTGGTATAGGAAGAAGGTGGATGGCAGACCACAAGGGCCACCCTGTTTAAATTATAAAAAGAAGGTTAGGAGAAGTGAAAAGATATCTGAATTGTGCATAAGTGTAAAGTCCTGGGGAACCATTTATTATGTTGGTATATGTGAATGTACTTAATACCATTTTATAGAGGTGTATAATGTGCTAGTAGAGTTGTCTTTTATCTCTACTTTTTGCATAAGCCCAGAGTATATGTAGATGCTCGGCACCTCACTTTTTAGCTGACCTCAGCACCGCGCCCTGTCCGCTCGGTGACTGTACAGCGTGAGAACCCGCTTTACAGTTATAAAGGGAGGTGGTGTCGCTCCTACATATCTCTCGGGTCGCAGTTATATTATTCTGTACCCAATAAAGAGAGATTTAATCTGCTCATTTCTGTCACCTTACGCTACCACTTAATAACAGACCAGCTTCCACCTTCTCGTGGCAGAGGACCTTTGGTGGGAAGTGTCGGGCAGTGACGGCGAGTAGCTGACGTGTACGACAGACAGTGTCGTCGATCCAACACGGTGGTCTAGTTATACTATACAGCAGAACACTTAATATGTAGTCAACTGCTACTCCATAACGGCTACATTAAATTGGTGGCCAGCAGTGCGACGATACATTTTATTGGTGCTAGCGGTGGCACGATATTTAGTGCTAGCCGTGAACCGATACATTAAATTGGTGCTCAGTGCTGGGATACGATACGTGCTAAAGGGATTTATGCTGTGAACCAGTAACCCTTGCAATCGCTCGTTCCTGAAGGTGAAACAGAAAATCTTACTCTACTATTGTAAGGGGACTAATTACTAGTGAGTTAAGTGGAGCAGATAAACTGGAGTGGTGCATATTAATTCCTCCTATTATTCTGCCAGTGCGAGATTCCTATCTTAAGCACAAACTGGCAGTTATCTCGCCCTGTGGTGTGCGAGATATCTCCATCTTCAAACGCAACTGGCAACAATCTCGCTCTCGTGTGCGAGAGGCGAGATAAGGAGAGTTCAAGCCAGTGTGGTGAGGAGTGGGTCAACCAGCGAGCGACTTCTGGCAACTCCAGAGGCGCGGACGGCCGCAGCGAGCCGAGGGAGAGCGAGAGCGGGCGTATGTGGTGCCACGATCGTATGTGGTGCGTCGAGTGGCGTCACTGCCTGGCGTGCTGCTAACTCCCACAGCGAGAGGGCTGTCGTGCATGGTTGGAGGAGTCTGGTGGAGTGTGGAACGTGGAATGTGGAACATCATCCTGGACTTTCATATCTAGGTAGCATCCATGCATTAAACCACACACACACACACTTGAATCAACACACGTTAGTTAGTTGATGAGTGGAAATAAAGGTTTCTCAGAATTCCCTTGAAATAAATATACTTTCTGTGTATTTTATATATGTTCCATTCTCTGTCACTTGCCATAACTATCCTTTTTATGTCAGTTTATCTTCCTGTAACTGGGAGGGGAATATTACTGACAAGGTTGGATGGATACAGTGAAAAAGTGGAGACGTAGAATTAGGGAAATAGGGATTAGCCAATCCCACTAGACTCAACATTTTATGAGTGGGTTGATACATCAAATAAAAGTGCTCAGACATATTAAATGAGTGAAGGACATATTGTTGATCAAGGTGATGAGGATATTTCTGAAGGACAGGATGAGGATTTGAACGTTTTACATTTGCGTTCTGGTCATACTTATTCAACAGTCCCAGAGCAATCAGTTAGATCCAAAATGGCCGCTAGTCTTGCTAATGAGGGTAATCCTAGTGAGGAGACTGTGAAAGCTGAGACTACAACAGTACCTTTGGTCACTCAGGATATGCAAAATCCAGTCATTAGTGATAGTACTACAACCACTCACATACCTGTGTATACTTCAGATATTTTTAGTACACCACAAGGTTCTGGACAGAATTTATTTTCTGTTCTTTCTTCAAATGCATGGGGTATAAACACAGATGGTATTGGCATGCAAACCCAGAATCCTAATCAATGGGGCATGAATACTACTAATATTGGCATGCAAACCCAGAATCCTAATCAATGGGGCATGAATACTAATATTGGCATGCAAATCCAGGGTCCTTATCCAAATACCTGGGGCATGACTAACAATATGGGCGTGCAAGGTCAGACTAACCCTCCTCCTTTGTGGCAGATACCTGTACCTAATCTGGCTACTGATATAGTACAGCAGCATCCTAACTGTACTGAAAGTCAGGCTTTGGCGAAGGCAGGCATATGCTATGCAGAAGCTAGCAAAGCCTTGCAAACTTCAGGCTGGAGAGATACAGCTACTAGTTCTCCACAGCAAAGGACCAAGGCTGTTAAGCCAGAGGTGAAAAGATGGTATGTCATACATGGGCATTGTCCTCATGAAACGGACTGTTGCCCCTTTGTCATTGAAAAGAGGAAGAAACTAGGGAACCCAGCTAGTTCGGGGGAAGCTCAGGGCCGCGCGCAAAAGTAACTAAAATAGTACAATCCACCGATGCGTGTGTGGCAGCTATTACTAAGGTGGACTTATTATCTATTCCTTGGATCATAGGGAAAGGCCAACTGTCCCTGATCGTAGATACAGGGTCATGTACAAACATTATTTCTAGCAAAGCGCTGGAAAGACTTAAAAGTGAAATGCCTCTAACAAACTGGACATTATCACCACCTGATGTAATGTTGACAGGTGTGACAGGGAGTAGAATGAAGATTGTAAGCCAGGTGCCGTTGACACTGAGGGCAGATAAACGATCTCCTGTGTTACGTGCTACGTTTTATGTGGTTGAGGATTTTCCTCTGCCAGCTGATGGGCCGTTAGGCTTGAAACCATGGAGGAGTATGATATAGTAATACACCCTCAAAGACATGTAGGCCTTAATCCCTCAGCAACACGAACTGGAACTGGCATCCAATCAGGAGCCGTCCAACCAGTTGTGACCCCGACAAGTGAAGCGTCAAGGGAGTCCCCGGATGCACACGAAGCGGAGGGTATGGACTGGAAGAAAGTCAGGGCTATAGTGAGTGGTAATCACCACTTACCCAGTCAAACTGTCTGTAAAATTCCTGTCCGAGTACCTGACGTGTCGGTGGGAACTGATGTAGCATGCTTAACTGAGACTGTGAAACATAAGGCATTGTCGCTGGAATCGACTCTGACTAGCGTTGGCCAAGACCAGAAGACGCCCCTCTTCATCGCAAATATGAGTGGTGGCGCAGTTAAGCTCAGAGATGGTTTATATAGGCGACTGTGCTATGGTGCCCCCATAAAGGAAGTCGACGACGTGCCGGTGATCTCTCCTGTAGTTACATCTCAAGCAACGACTCAGTCGGAACCCATACGTCTGGCTAAGGAAAAACAGCTGGAGCAAAACGTGAAGGTCACGGATAATGTAGACCATAAAACACGACTCCTAGCTCTCCTTAGAGAATTTTCCGACGTAGTAGCACTTCCAGGAGAAGCGCTGGGTAAGACGGATAGGGTGAAGCATCATATTGGTTTGTGCCCTGGTACAAATCCAGTTTATGTGCCCGCATACCGTCTACCGCACAGCCAAAGGGAAGCAGTGGAATGCACCACTCTTTCTAGTGCCTAAGAAGGACGGTGGTGTGAGACCTGTTGTGGATTTTCGGCAAGTGAACAAACAGTACCGGATCGTTACCCGATTCCGCATCTGCGAGACTTACTTCAATCATTAGGTAAGGGAAATACTGTGTTTACTTGTCTGGATCTAGCGTCAGGGTATTGGCAGGTGGAGCTGACCGAAGAGTCGCGTCCCATTACTGCTTTTAGCACTCACCGTGGGCACTTTGGATTTCTCCGGATGCCTTTTGGACTGAGTAATGCTCCTTTAACATTTCAGCGGATGATAAACCTGTTTGGCGAGATGTTAGGGCAAGACGTCTTAGCGTATCTAGATGACCTATTTTCCTACACCACAGAACAAGGATCAGATAAGATCGTTCCTAGGCCTCACTGGCTTTTATAGGAGTTTTGTCCACAGGTATGCCATCATAGCATCACCTTTAACAACGCTACTTAAGAAGGACGCTGCATGGAAATGGGGACCCTCGGAAGAGAAAAGCTTCAACGAGCTCAAACAAGCCATGTCAGAAACACCCGTATTAGCGTTTCCTAATTATACTCAACCTTTCTATCTGTGCACGGACGCCTCAGGTCTGGGTCTGGGAGCGGTGTTACAGCAGAAGGATGAGCAAGGTAAGACACATACCATAGCGTATGCTAGTAGGGCATTAAGACCCCCAGAGAAGAACTATTTGACGACACATTTGGAGACATTAGCAGTCGTGTGGGCGTTAGGACATTTCCGGGATATTATCTTTGGCTACCGGATAATTGTTTAACTGACCATGCACCCATACGCGACTTGTTTAAAGGAAAAAACTTGCACGGTAAGGTTGCGCATTGGTTTGGCAAGGTAATGGAGTTTGATCCAGAGGTCAGATATTTATCAGGCCGTCAAAATGTTGTAGCTGACGCATTGAGTAGAAACATTGCTGCTACCATAGCCGAGGATGTTGCTCTTGCTGAGTATTCCTCAGACACGGTAAAAGCGGAACAACGTCATGATGTGATGTGGTCTCAAGTCATCTTGGAGTTTGGCGACGAGACTTGTCTACCTGAACTCCCAGTACCAATGACTCACTTCCATCTTCAACAGGGTCTTTTGTATAAGCAACCCCCAGGGAAGGGCACTGCATATCAGTTGGTTGTTCCTGCTACCTTACAGCAAGCCGTGCTACAGTTAGTTCATGACGTACCTCAAGCGGGTCATCCCGGTCGCGATAGATGCATACGTGAGGCGAGAAAGAAATACTATTGGCCGACCATGAGGAAGGACATAGAAGCCCACGTCAGTCAATGCGTCAAATGCGCGGAAATACGAGGAACGACGGGACTTCCGACTCCCATCTTAGAGTATCCTCTACCGGAAAAGCCCTGGGATACAGTCTCCATTGATCTCTTAGCGTTGCAGAGAAGTCGTCAAGGTTCAAGTTACGTACTGGTGGCAGTGGACCATTTCTCACGATTCACTGTTTTAGCACCTTTACAGACGAAAACTTCAGAGGAGGTGGCGCACGCTTTTGTGACTTCAGTGATTTGTCCATACTCTACACCTAAGGTATTGCTCAGCGATAATGGCAGTGAATTTCGTAACCAGGTTTTACGAGAAATCTGTCGTATGTATGGAGTAAAGCAAGTTTTTGTAACGCCTTACAGTCCTAAGAGCAATGGCCTGGTGGAGAGAACAAAGAGGAAGATACTGGAAACCAGTATAACCTCAAATCAAGAGGATAACTGGGAAGACTGGTTACCACATGTAGCGGCGACCATCAACTCCTCAGAAAATTCATCAACTGGGAAGTCTCTTCATTATATCCTTTATGGAGAAGAGAAAGTGTTACCCTACGATTTGTTGGCTGGACCTCCTACTCCAGTAGACAACGAAGAAGACTACGCAAAGGTACAGTTGTTGAAATTCCAATTTATACACAGTGAAGTACGGAAAAGATTAAAAGCCTTAAGAGCGGAGATGATGGCGAAACAACACAAAGGTAGTCAAGAAAAGACGTTACAGGCAGGCCAGAAGGTCATAATCCACAACCCTGAGAGAATTTCCAAGCTCAGACCTAAGTTCCGTGGACCATATACCGTTGTGGAACGAGTACGTGGAAATACTTATGAATAAAGGATGAAGCTAATGGAACTCAGGAGGCAGTACATACTGATAGGATCAAACTAGTAAGTCAAGAGCTAGGCCTATCGTATGATGTGTTGTGCCCTCTGTCTTCGTCGCAGTCTATGTCGTCATCCGTACCTGTCCCTAACCAAGAGTATCGCAGCAAGTTACGAACCCACAACAAGAGTGATTAAGGGAGTATCTACTCTTGCAGAAAAAAAAAAAATGTGGCTGTGGCTCAAACTCCTTGTGCGTTGCTTGGGGTGGACCTATGGAACGACATCGGACATGGACACGACTGCGTTAATGCCAGGAGCACTGAAGAGCCCACTTGGAGAAGTCGTGGTAGTGGAAGATGCAGTATGCGTCTACTATCCAATGGAAGGCTATCTCCAAACGCCAGATATTGTCAAGGAGGTCTCCAAGGGCTTGTCGAATCTCAGACAGCAACTATTGGAAGTGGGAAAGATGTTTAATCGAAACCCACGATTGACAAACTCTGACACTGAAGCTTTGTTGAGCTTCAGACTAGGCATATAGACAGGCTCACCGACAGGCTCACTAACTTGCATGTAGCTTTACCTAACGTACACTCTGATCTTTCCAAGCATGTCCATGCACGCACTAAGAGAGGACGTGGATAACTCTTTGGTATGGCATTAGATGAGGATGTAGCGCAATTGGGTAGACAGATGCATGACTTGACACTGGCCGCTAAAGCCAATAATAGATTAATCATGCATGTGTATAAACAGTTAGATGAGTTCACTAACAAAGCTAACGAGATAAATAGGACTACCAACCATCTAGTAGAGCTTGTGAACAACATCCAAATTAACCTACCAACCCTAGCTAACTTGGTGTTATTTGCTGAGTACTTACATGCTCTCGACGAGTCAACCACTGCTTTGGAGAAGCATGCAGCCAATATGGTGGACGGCTTAATCGATGCAAGTTTGAACAGGGTTAATGCTTTATTGCTGCCTACTAATATACTAACCAATGCACTTAATATAGCTATGTGGAAGCATGGACTTATGCCACTCTTTATACCAGGCATGGCGGTTCATTTCCTTCCCTTTTGCTATTGCTAATAATACACTTGTTATTACTGAAGAGGGTCCAGAGGTGCTAGTTGTCTCAGACGACAAGAAATATGTAGCAGAAACGACTGTGGATGAATTTGAGAAGTGTAAGGCCTCATTTCTTGATCTCCATGTATGTCCTGCTTTCCATTTTGTCTTCGTACCATTAAAGGTAGAGGAGTGTAAGAGGGCCTTGTCGGACACAAATACTTCCTCTGCTCTGCAACGTTGCACCTTCCAACCCATCCAGTTGAAGTCAGTTTTCCATGCTCATATTCATGTGAAACAGTACTTTTACTTTCCTGAGACAGAGGATGTAACTGTGATTTGTGCCTCACAGAATCAATTCCTTACAGTAAAAGGGTACTATATTGCACCTGATTTTTGTGAGTTACACAGTAAAGAGATAGCAGTTCTGCCTAGCAAGCATTATCTAGCTTTGTCAGTGAACTTCTCATCCCAGTTACGACCCTTTTTACCTTCATTCAATGTTACTTCCTTGAATGTGAACAGGCTATCTCATGTATTAAAGGAGCTTACCTTCCCCTCCCACCTGAACAGGACTGATTTAGAGCCTTATGTACTGTCCTATCTTCCTTCATACCTTTCTCGTTCCTATTTTGGTCCTGGCGTTGGTCTTCTACTTATTGTGGTCTTGTCCTGTGTTTGTGGTTTAGGCTACTATTTAAGGCGCCAATTAAGGAACCCACTGAGACCACGTGTCCGTACTCGAGGATTGCAAGTGGATGTTCCTGAATAGTTAGCTACCCTACACTCTGGTTAGGCTACACGGTAGTTAGGACAACAATGTCGACGAGGACGTCAATGGTGTGGCCGAGCGATGTTCTGGTGTCAACATCTTTTTCCATATGAAGTAGTATCACACATTTTACATAATAATTTTTAAAGCTGTTTAGTCATAATTAACAGTGTGTAATGAAGTGTGAATGATGAACAACCAAATATCATTTCGCTGTTAGCTGTGGTATAGGAAGAAGGTGGATGGCAGACCACAAGGGCCACCCTGTTTAAATTATAAAGAGAAGGTTAGGAGAAGTGAAAAGATATCTGAATTGTGCATAAGTGTAAAGTCCTGGGGAACCATTTATTATGTTGGTATATGTGAATGTACTTAATACCATTTTATAGAGGTGTATAATGTGCTAGTAGAGTTGTCTTTTATCTCTACTTTTTGCATAAGCCCAGAGTATATGTAGATGCTCGGCACCTCACTTTTTAGCTGACCTCAGCACCGCGCCCTGTCCGCTCGGTGACTGTACAGCGTGAGAACCCGCTTTACAGTTATAAAGGGAGGTGGTGTCGCTCCTACATATCTCTCGGGTCGCAGTTATATTATTCTGTACCCAATAAAGAGAGATTTAATCTGCTCATTTCTGTCACCTTACGCTACCACTTAATAACAGACCAGCTTCCACCTTCTCGTGGCAGAGGACCTTTGGTGGGAAGTGTCGGGCAGTGACGGCGAGTAGCTGACGTGTACGACAGACAGTGTCGTCGATCCAACACGGTGGTCTAGTTATACTATACAGCAGAACACTTAATATGTAGTCAACTGCTACTCCATAACGGCTACATTAAATTGGTGGCCAGCAGTGCGACGATACATTTTATTGGTGCTAGCGGTGGCACGATATTTAGTGCTAGCCGTGAACCGATACATTAAATTGGTGCTCAGTGCTGGGATACGATACGTGCTAAAGGGATTTATGCTGTGAACCAGTAACCCTTGCAATCGCTCGTTCCTGAAGGTGAAACAGAAAATCTTACTCTACTATTGTAAGGGGACTAATTACTAGTGAGTTAAGTGGAGCAGATAAACTGGAGTGGTGCATATTAATTCCTCCTATTATTCTGCCAGTGCGAGATTCCTATCTTAAGCACAAACTGGCAGTTATCTCGCCCTGTGGTGTGCGAGATATCTCCATCTTCAAACGCAACTGGCAACAATCTCGCTCTCGTGTGCGAGAGGCGAGATAAGGAGAGTTCAAGCCAGTGCGGTGAGGAGTGGGTCAACCAGCGAGCGACTTCTGGCAACTCCAGAGGCGCGGACGGCCGCAGCGAGCCGAGGGAGAGCGAGAGCGGGCGTATGTGGTGCCACGATCGTATGTGGTGCGTCGAGTGGCGTCACTGCCTGGCGTGCTGCTAACTCCCACAGCGAGAGGGCTGTCGTGCATGGTTGGAGGAGTCTGGTGGAGTGTGGAACGTGGAATGTGGAACATCATCCTGGACTTTCATATCTAGGTAGCATCCATGCATTAAACCACACACACACACACTTGAATCAACACACGTTAGTTAGTTGATGAGTGGAAATAAAGGTTTCTCAGAATTCCCTTGAAATAAATATACTTTCTGTGTATTTTATATATGTTCCATTCTCTGTCACTTGCCATAACTATCCTTTTTATGTCAGTTTATCTTCCTGTAACTGGGAGGGGAATATTACTGACAAGGTTGGATGGATACAGTGAAAAAGTGGAGATGTAGAATTAGGGAAATAGGGATTAGCCAATCCCACTAGACTCAACATTTTATGAGTGGGTTGATACATCAAATAAAAGTGCTCAGACATATTAAATGAGTGAAGGACATATTGTTGATCAAGGTGATGAGGATATTTCTGAAGGACAGGATGAGGATTTGAACGTTTTACATTTGCGTTCTGGTCATACTTATTCAACAGTCCCAGAGCAATCAGTTAGATCCAAAATGGCCGCTAGTCTTGCTAATGAGGGTAATCCTAGTGAGGAGACTGTGAAAGCTGAGACTACAACAGTACCTTTGGTCACTCAGGATATGCAAAATCCAGTCATTAGTGATAGTACTACAACCACTCACATACCTGTGTATACTTCAGATATTTTTAGTACACCACAAGGTTCTGGACAGAATTTATTTTCTGTTCTTTCTTCAAATGCATGGGGTATAAACACAGATGGTATTGGCATGCAAACCCAGAATCCTAATCAATGGGGCATGAATACTACTAATATTGGCATGCAAACCCAGAATCCTAATCAATGGGGCATGAATACTAATATTGGCATGCAAATCCAGGGTCCTTATCCAAATACCTGGGGCATGACTAACAATATGGGCGTGCAAGGTCAGACTAACCCTCCTCCTTTGTGGCAGATACCTGTACCTAATCTGGCTACTGATATAGTACAGCAGCATCCTAACTGTACTGAAAGTCAGGCTTTGGCGAAGGCAGGCATATGCTATGCAGAAGCTAGCAAAGCCTTGCAAACTTCAGGCTGGAGAGATACAGCTACTAGTTCTCCACAGCAAAGGACCAAGGCTGTTAAGCCAGAGGTGAAAAGATGGTATGTCATACATGGGCATTGTCCTCATGAAACGGACTGTTGCCCCTTTGTCATTGAAAAGAGGAAGAAACTAGGGAACCCAGCTAGTTCGGGGAAGCTCAGGGCCGCGCGCAAAAGTAACTAAAATAGTACAATCCACCGATGCGTGTGTGGCAGCTATTACTAAGGTGGACTTATTATCTATTCCTTGGATCATAGGGAAAGGCCAACTGTCCCTGATCGTAGATACAGGGTCATGTACAAACATTATTTCTAGCAAAGCACTGGAAAGACTTAAAAGTGAAATGCCTCTAACAAACTGGACATTATCACCACCTGATGTAATGTTGACAGGTGTGACAGGGAGTAGAATGAAGATTGTAAGCCAGGTGCCGTTGACACTGAGGGCAGATAAACGATCTCCTGTGTTACGTGCTACGTTTTATGTGGTTGAGGATTTTCCTCTGCCAGCTGATGGGCCGTTAGGCTTGAAACCATGGAGGAGTATGATATAGTAATACACCCTCAAAGACATGTAGGCCTTAATCCCTCAGCAACACGAACTGGAACTGGCATCCAATCAGGAGCCGTCCAACCAGTTGTGACCCCGACAAGTGAAGCGTCAAGGGAGTCCCCGGATGCACACGAAGCGGAGGGTATGGACTGGAAGAAAGTCAGGGCTATAGTGAGTGGTAATCACCACTTACCCAGTCAAACTGTCTGTAAAATTCCTGTCCGAGTACCTGACGTGTCGGTGGGAACTGATGTAGCATGCTTAACTGAGACTGTGAAACATAAGGCATTGTCGCTGGAATCGACTCTGACTAGCGTTGGCCAAGACCAGAAGACGCCCCTCTTCATCGCAAATATGAGTGGTGGCGCAGTTAAGCTCAGAGATGGTTTATATAGGCGACTGTGCTATGGTGCCCCCATAAAGGAAGTCGACGACGTGCCGGTGATCTCTCCTGTAGTTACATCTCAAGCAACGACTCAGTCGGAACCCATACGTCTGGCTAAGGAAAAACAGCTGGAGCAAAACGTGAAGGTCACGGATAATGTAGACCATAAAACACGACTCCTAGCTCTCCTTAGAGAATTTTCCGACGTAGTAGCACTTCCAGGAGAAGTGCTGGGTAAGACGGATAGGGTGAAGCATCATATTGGTTTGTGCCCTGGTACAAATCCAGTTTATGTGCCCGCATACCGTCTACCGCACAGCCAAAGGGAAGCAGTGGAATGCACCACTCTTTCTAGTGCCTAAGAAGGACGGTGGTGTGAGACCTGTTGTGGATTTTCGGCAAGTGAACAAACAGTACCGGATCGTTACCCGATTCCGCATCTGCGAGACTTACTTCAATCATTAGGTAAGGGAAATACTGTGTTTACTTGTCTGGATCTAGCGTCAGGGTATTGGCAGGTGGAGCTGACCGAAGAGTCGCGTCCCATTACTGCTTTTAGCACTCACCGTGGGCACTTTGGATTTCTCCGGATGCCTTTTGGACTGAGTAATGCTCCTTTAACATTTCAGCGGATGATAAACCTGTTTGGCGAGATGTTAGGGCAAGACGTCTTAGCGTATCTAGATGACCTATTTTCCTACACCACAGAACAAGGATCAGATAAGATCGTTCCTAGGCCTCACTGGCTTTTATAGGAGTTTTGTCCACAGGTATGCCATCATAGCATCACCTTTAACAACGCTACTTAAGAAGGACGCTGCATGGAAATGGGGACCCTCGGAAGAGAAAAGCTTCAACGAGCTCAAACAAGCCATGTCAGAAACACCCGTATTAGCGTTTCCTAATTATACTCAACCTTTCTATCTGTGCACGGACGCCTCAGGTCTGGGTCTGGGAGCGGTGTTACAGCAGAAGGATGAGCAAGGTAAGACACATACCATAGCGTATGCTAGTAGGGCATTAAGACCCCCAGAGAAGAACTATTTGACGACACATTTGGAGACATTAGCAGTCGTGTGGGCGTTAGGACATTTCCGGGATATTATCTTTGGCTACCGGATAATTGTTTAACTGACCATGCACCCATACGCGACTTGTTTAAAGGAAAAAACTTGCACGGTAAGGTTGCGCATTGGTTTGGCAAGGTAATGGAGTTTGATCCAGAGGTCAGATATTTATCAGGCCGTCAAAATGTTGTAGCTGACGCATTGAGTAGAAACATTGCTGCTACCATAGCCGAGGATGTTGCTCTTGCTGAGTATTCCTCAGACACGGTAAAAGCGGAACAACGTCATGATGTGATGTGGTCTCAAGTCATCTTGAGTTTGGCGACGAGACTTGTCTACCTGAACTCCCAGTACCAATGACTCACTTCCATCTTCAACAGGGTCTTTTGTATAAGCAACCCCCAGGGAAGGACACTGCATATCAGTTGGTTGTTCCTGCTACCTTACAGCAAGCCGTGCTACAGTTAGTTCATGACGTACCTCAAGCGGGTCATCCCGGTCGCGATAGATGCATACGTGAGGCGAGAAAGAAATACTATTGGCCGACCATGAGGAAGGACATAGAAGCCCACGTCAGTCAATGCGTCAAATGCGCGGAAATACGAGGAACGACGGGACTTCCGACTCCCATCTTAGAGTATCCTCTACCGGAAAAGCCCTGGGATACAGTCTCCATTGATCTCTTAGCGTTGCAGAGAAGTCGTCAAGGTTCAAGTTACGTACTGGTGGCAGTGGACCATTTCTCACGATTCACTGTTTTAGCACCTTTACAGACGAAAACTTCAGAGGAGGTGGCGCACGCTTTTGTGACTTCAGTGATTTGTCCATACTCTACACCTAAGGTATTGCTCAGTGATAATGGCAGTGAATTTCGTAACCAGGTTTTACGAGAAATCTGTCGTATGTATGGAGTAAAGCAAGTTTTTGTAACGCCTTACAGTCCTAAGAGCAATGGCCTGGTGGAGAGAACAAAGAGGAAGATACTGGAAACCAGTATAACCTCAAATCAAGAGGATAACTGGGAAGACTGGTTACCACATGTAGCGGCGACCATCAACTCCTCAGAAAATTCATCAACTGGGAAGTCTCCTCATTATATCCTTTATGGAGAAGAGAAAGTGTTACCCTACGATTTGTTGGCTGGACCTCCTACTCCAGTAGACAACGAAGAAGACTACGCAAAGGTACAGTTGTTGAAATTCCAATTTATACACAGTGAAGTACGGAAAAGATTAAAAGCCTTAAGAGCGGAGATGATGGCGAAACAACACAAAGGTAGTCAAGAAAAGACGTTACAGGCAGGCCAGAAGGTCATAATCCACAACCCTGAGAGAATTTCCAAGCTCAGACCTAAGTTCCGTGGACCATATACCGTTGTGGAACGAGTACGTGGAAATACTTATGAATAAAGGATGAAGCTAATGGAACTCAGGAGGCAGTACATACTGATAGGATCAAACTAGTAAGTCAAGAGCTAGGCCTATCGTATGATGTGTTGTGCCCTCTGTCTTCGTCGCAGTCTATGTCGTCATCCGTACCTGTCCCTAACCAAGAGTATCGCAGCAAGTTACGAACCCACAACAAGAGTGATTAAGGGAGTATCTACTCTTGCAGAAAAAAAAAAAAATGTGGCTGTGGCTCAAACTCCTTGTGCGTTGCTTGGGGTGGACCTATGGAACGACATCGGACATGGACACGACTGCGTTAATGCCAGGAGCACTGAAGAGCCCACTTGGAGAAGTCGTGGTAGTGGAAGATGCAGTATGCGTCTACTATCCAATGGAAGGCTATCTCCAAACGCCAGATATTGTCAAGGAGGTCTCCAAGGGCTTGTCGAATCTCAGACAGCAACTATTGGAAGTGGGAAAGATGTTTAATCGAAACCCACGATTGACAAACTCTGACACTGAAGCTTTGTTGAGCTTCAGACTAGGCATATAGACAGGCTCACCGACAGGCTCACTAACTTGCATGTAGCTTTACCTAACGTACACTCTGATCTTTCCAAGCATGTCCATGCACGCACTAAGAGAGGACGTGGATAACTCTTTGGTATGGCATTAGATGAGGATGTAGCGCAATTGGGTAGACAGATGCATGACTTGACACTGGCCGCTAAAGCCAATAATAGATTAATCATGCATGTGTATAAACAGTTAGATGAGTTCACTAACAAAGCTAACGAGATAAATAGGACTACCAACCATCTAGTAGAGCTTGTGAACAACATCCAAATTAACCTACCAACCCTAGCTAACTTGGTGTTATTTGCTGAGTACTTACATGCTCTCGACGAGTCAACCACTGCTTTGGAGAAGCATGCAGCCAATATGGTGGACGGCTTAATCGATGCAAGTTTGAACAGGGTTAATGCTTTATTGCTGCCTACTAATATACTAACCAATGCACTTAATATAGCTATGTGGAAGCATGGACTTATGCCACTCTTTATACCAGGCATGGCGGTTCATTTCCTTCCCTTTTGCTATTGCTAATAATACACTTGTTATTACTGAAGAGGGTCCAGAGGTGCTAGTTGTCTCAGACGACAAGAAATATGTAGCAGAAACGACTGTGGATGAATTTGAGAAGTGTAAGGCCTCATTTCTTGATCTCCATGTATGTCCTGCTTTCCATTTTGTCTTCGTACCATTAAAGGTAGAGGAGTGTAAGAGGGCCTTGTCGGACACAAATACTTCCTCTGCTCTGCAACGTTGCACCTTCCAACCCATCCAGTTGAAGTCAGTTTTCCATGCTCATATTCATGTGAAACAGTACTTTTACTTTCCTGAGACAGAGGATGTAACTGTGATTTGTGCCTCACAGAATCAATTCCTTACAGTAAAAGGGTACTATATTGCACCTGATTTTTGTGAGTTACACAGTAAAGAGATAGCAGTTCTGCCTAGCAAGCATTATCTAGCTTTGTCAGTGAACTTCTCATCCCAGTTACGACCCTTTTTACCTTCATTCAGTGTTACTTCCTTGAATGTGAACAGGCTATCTCATGTATTAAAGGAGCTTACCTTCCCCTCCCACCTGAACAGGACTGATTTAGAGCCTTATGTACTGTCCTATCTTCCTTCATACCTTTCTCGTTCCTATTTTGGTCCTGGCGTTGGTCTTCTACTTATTGTGGTCTTGTCCTGTGTTTGTGGTTTAGGCTACTATTTAAGGCGCCAATTAAGGAACCCACTGAGACCACGTGTCCGTACTCGAGGATTGCAAGTGGATGTTCCTGAATAGTTAGCTACCCTACACTCTGGTTAGGCTACACGGTAGTTAGGACAACAATGTCGACGAGGACGTCAATGGTGTGGCCGAGCGATGTTCTGGTGTCAACATCTTTTTCCATATGAAGTAGTATCACACATTTTACATAATAATTTTTAAAGCTGTTTAGTCATAATTAACAGTGTGTAATGAAGTGTGAATGATGAACAACCAAATATCATTTCGCTGTTAGCTGTGGTATAGGAAGAAGGTGGATGGCAGACCACAAGGGCCACCCTGTTTAAATTATAAAAAGAAGGTTAGGAGAAGTGAAAAGATATCTGAATTGTGCATAAGTGTAAAGTCCTGGGGAACCATTTATTATGTTGGTATATGTGAATGTACTTAATACCATTTTATAGAGGTGTATAATGTGCTAGTAGAGTTGTCTTTTATCTCTACTTTTTGCATAAGCCCAGAGTATATGTAGATGCTCGGCACCTCACTTTTTAGCTGACCTCAGCACCGCGCCCTGTCCGCTCGGTGACTGTACAGCGTGAGAACCCGCTTTACAGTTATAAAGGGAGGTGGTGTCGCTCCTACATATCTCTCGGGTCGCAGTTATATTATTCTGTACCCAATAAAGAGAGATTTAATCTGCTCATTTCTGTCACCTTACACTACCACTTAATAACAGACCAGCTTCCACCTTCTCGTGGCAGAGGACCTTTGGTGGGAAGTGTCGGGCAGTGACGGCGAGTAGCTGACGTGTACTACAGACAGTGTCGTCGATCCAACACGGTGGTCTAGTTATACTATACAGCAGAACACTTAATATGTAGTCAACTGCTACTCCATAACGGCTACATTAAATTGGTGGCCAGCAGTGCGACGATACATTTTATTGGTGCTAGCGGTGGCACGATATTTAGTGCTAGCCGTGAACCGATACGAGTGTAGAGCCACCCAGAAGCAGAAGGAAGAGGAAAGAGAGAAGGAAACAAAGACAGAAGAGGAAGTGTAAAGCCACTCATAGGCAGAATGAAGAGGAAAGAATGAAGGAAAGACAGAAGAGGAAGGAAGGGAGGAAGGGGCAGACACCCAAAGCAGCACTACATCGAGTGAATGGATGGTGAGCGCACCCACCTACCACAATATATCTATCTATCTATCTATCTATCTATATTCTAGTGCTGGTAGTTCCATGTCCCCAGGTTGAACTGCAGCGTGAACCTAAAGTTAACATTTAAAAGCAGTCCACTATCCTTCTTTCATGGAATAGGGAAGAGAATGTAGGAAGTTTGTATAAACGAGGACATCCGCTGGCTGGTCATATCGGTGCCGTCACGGGAAATGTCTCTTTATGTTTAATTATTCATTTATCTGCTATTTTTAATTATTGGGTACTAAACAAAATTTTCCCCCTGCTTGGAAGTGACTATTTGTACGGGAGGGGGTCAGACATAGCCAACATTCACTCCTTCTGTATGAGAACTCTTTCTTATAATGTACACGGTTATGTAAATGTAGCAATAATCTGTATGAGTTTTGGGCTACAGGGTGAAAAAACGACCTTCATAGTAACTACAGACATTGGCTGTACATGACAAAGAGAGATATAAAAGTAAGGAACTGAGGAAGGAAAATATTTGCATCCGCCAACGATGTTGTAGGAAGTTATGTATTCACCTGTGTCTGTGTGCAAGATATCTTTTTTTTTTTTTTTTAATTGTATTTCAGTGAAATCTGGTTTACTGGTGCGCAGTAAGTCAAGGCAGGATTAATTAGATTTTGAGGTGGATCCAAATCTAATGCTGGAAAAAACAATACACTGTACCGCGTTCAGCAGGAATGAGACCCGTGAGATCAGTAATAACGTATACAAGATCGTATTGCTTCACTGTGAGAGGACATACGGCATTAAATCTTAAATTTTAATAGTTATAGCGGAGGTATGGGCTCTCTGAATGCCTTCTAGTTACCTATGTTGTATAATTTACTTGCTTTCTTCTGGCAATTAGCACAAACCCGTTTCAGCTCAGATGATGGACAAGTACTTGAATTGCCGACTCCGATTCGTACTCAGGTTGTGTGAGTCGCCTAGTTCCTTCATAGAAAAACAAACCAACAATTGTAGGCTAACATAATTTCTCAGTATTACTGTATTAATAATTTAGTATTGCATATTTTCATTTTAATTTAATGCCATCACAATATTAGTTTCACTGGACTACGATAACGTGCTTAAGTATTCTCGGATAGTATTCAGTTAGAATATATATGTATCTAAATTTGAAAGGTTCAGAAAGCCTGATGTAGGCGACTATAATTTTTATACAGTTGAAATATTGTGAAATGAAATAGGTGTGTTACTTCAAGGTATGTTGTGCGTTGATATAATTACAGCAACTAACTACTGTGATTCATTTGTGAATGTAAGTGGTCAGTTCATTGATACTCCACAGTTCAAATCCAGTAGGAGGCCAAATATTGTTTTCCATTTAAGGAGTGGTGATAGGGTCTCCAGGGATTTAATCTGGACTATTGGGGCCTAGCCACGGGACTCTACCACGCTCTGGGGCCTCTGGGGCTGGCGAAAGGGGTAGCACTACTCCTCAGTGGCAGTGAGTTTATAAATTCGCGTGCACATGAGGCCGGCCCAGGGAGCATGTTTCGAGTTTCGAAATCCCTCCCCCCTTTTTTTATTTCTTTATCAACGTGAAGAAAATTGTCTGGCGCATTTTTCGTGTCTTTTTACCTTCCCAAACCCACGTTGTGATTTACGGGATAACAAAAATTAACTGACTACCTACGCGCCAGTAAAATGTTAAAAAAGCACAATGAAACTACTTATGTAGTATATCCATATTTTCAATACCAAAACTGTTGACAATTTGCTGAGATAGTTGTCAATGACTTGAAATATTGAATATGAACAAATTCAGTACCTAATATGCATACTTAATTATTAATATTCTCTCCCGAATTTTTATGTTTATTACGTTTAGGAAATATGTTGAGGTTTTTGTAGTCCGGGTGATATAGTGTGTTTCGATGGAGACGAGATGGATGCTATTTTTAGTCCGTTTCCACGGAAGGGTGCAGCTGTGTGTGTATAGAGGCAACCCTCCTGGGTGAAAATTCGATATGACCAGAGATTAAGCACGGGGAAAGACCCGGAAGGGTTAGGGAGGTTGTACTAAATATTAACCACTAAACCACCTCGTGTGTTGCTGAAATTGTTTCAAAAAATTAGGAATATGTAATATGAACAAAATCGGTACATGTATAGTTACATAAAGGAAACAACGATTTTTAACCGATTTTTTAATGTTTATTATGCACGGGGGTAGGTGAGAATGAGAGGGCAAAACAGGAAGTATGCAGCGTGCAAGAGATGGAAGGATAATATTAAAGAGTATGGATCAGTTGGTTCAAGGATTGTGTGAGTAAGATTTAAAGTAGGATTTCAAACGTGGGAAATTGTTAGTGTGTATGCGTCAACGCAAGATCGTGCAAGCAGAGTTTAAAAGTTCTGGGCAAATGTGGAAGGGTGCAAGGAAAAGTTTGAAAATAATGAAAGAGTGTTTTTGATTGGAGGTATGAACAGAAAAGTAGGGAATGTGCAAGTGGATAGAGTAGTTGGTGATTTCCGTGGGCCTGCAAGAAGTGGATGAAAATGGCAGTGCTCTAGTGAACATTTGTGGGGGAAGGGGGTTGATGATAGCAAATGCCATCTTTAGGCACAATATGACTCACCAGTAGGCTATACGTGGCGAGTTATGAGAAGGGTGGGTGGTGAACTGAATGAACGGAAGGCAATGATTGATTATGTGTGTGTGGATGACAGGATGAGATGGTATGTAGTGGATGCAAGAGCATACAGAGGTTGAGGGAGTGGACTCCAAGTGAAAGTCAAGATTCAAGTGGAACGGAGGAATAGAAGGAGTGAAGGCCAGGAGGAAATTGTCCATACAAGGAGGATAGAAAAGTTGCAAGATGATGGGGAAAAGGCAGAATGTAAGAGAGAAGTGGAGGAGTGATTGGATAAATATGATCTGGAGCAGATGGGGGATATGGAAGGTGTGAGCAGGATATTCACAGGAGAAATCTGTGCAGCATGTAAGATTGGTGTGTGGGTTGAAGAGTTGACGAAGAGGGTGCAAGGAACAGCATGGTGGAATGAGGAGGTGAGACAAGCTGTGGCGCAAAAGAATGCATACAGTGAATGGAGGGAAGCAGATGCATTGAGGACGTTGGGAGACGGAAGAGAAAGGAGAAAAGACCAGTACGAGAGAGTAAGAACAATGTGGATGAAGCATTTGGAAAGAATTTGAGTGTCAAGTGAGGGGAATATAAGAAAAGGTTAGGGAAAAAGTAAACAGAGATAGGCAGGGTGATAAAGAAGTTATAGTAGGGGAGTGAAAGTTAAAAATGATAGATTGCTAGTGGGGAAGGGAGAAGTGAGCAGACGAAGAGAACAACTTAAGGAAAATAAGGTTAAACAGAGAGAATGAAACTCCAGGGAGTATAAGTGGCTGGGAAATGGCTGAGAGAAAGAGGGAGATGAGAAGGGCGGATGAGGTCAGTAGCGGAAGCAATGAAGAGTCAAAATGGGGAAAGACCCAGGTATTGATGGAGTGTGTGGTGAAGTGCTGAAGCATGGGGGAGAGTTAGTAATAGAATGGATATGGAAGATGTGCAGAATGGCCTGGGAGGAAGGTAGAATCCTGGTGGAGTGGAAGTCAGGTATAATTATTTCCATGTACAATGGCAAAGCGAAAAGAAAGTGTGCGGTAATTATAGGGGTATTTCTCTTTTCAGTGTAATTGGATAAGTATATGGTGTGATAGGCTACTTATTGACGGAGTTAGGGAAATATCCTAAATGAGGAATTAGTTGGAGAAGAACAGGAAGGCTTTGGGAAGAGAAGAGGTTGTGTAGATCAGAAATTCATCCTGAGATGCTTAGTGGAAAAGTTTCTAGAGAAGGGAACGAAGTTGTATGAGGCCTTCATGGAATTAAAGAAAGCATATGACAGAGTGGATAGACAATGAATATGGGAAATATTAATAATATATGGGGCAAGTTGGAAGCTGTTAAATGCTGTGAAAAGTATGTATGAGGGTGCTAGGGCTGTAGTGTATTGGCTGGTGAACTGAGAGAATTTTTCCATCTTAATGTTAGACTGAAGTGGGATGTGTCATGTCTCCATGTATATGGATGGAGTTACATAGGAGATACAAGGTAGGGCAGTGGATGTTGCATGTTACAGTACGTTTATACATTGCTGGTGCTGGATGAGCAAAACTTTATTTTCCCAAACAAAGTAGTTTGTTTACAGATGTATGTACAGATCTGAATAATAGCCACATACGTATCAGGAAAGGAATCGTATCACCACCTTGTGTCTTCAGTAACTAAGTTCCCTTCTGATCCTATCTTCACGAAGGTCTGCCTTAATCTGACCTTGTTCTCTACAGGGACTGTCATTAACTCTCCTAAAGTTAAGTATGAATCATTTTATCTGTATGAAACCTTAACGAACCTGCATGAAATCTTAGCAAATATACTTAAGCTCATCACCAAATTAACCACAAAACATCTACTGCAACAAAGTTGTCTTTAATACAAGAACAAGAACGTTATTTAATGTTAAAGTACAATAAATGTGGTGAATGTTTTTGGTGTATCAAATAGAGCCAGGATTCCGGGGGCTTTAACGATGAGTGAATGGAAGTGTGGCCCATTGGAGTGGACAAATTTGGGCTGTTTGGACATTGCTACTTCTCACCCTGCCCCAGGGTGGGAAAGGAGGCCCGGATGATGATGATGATGATGATGTTGAGGATGATGATGACATTAAAAATATAATTTTTTGATAACAACTATGTTATATATACCAAAAAATCTTTACTAAAGCACAATGAACTGTAGATCAATAGAAACCATTTTGCACGATGCTTCATAAACCCTTGTCTTCGGAAGAAAAGGAAATTTAATCCAAATTACATCTCAAACATCCCGAACAAATATCAAGACAAAGTTTATTAATATCTTCAGACTTATGAATCACTTCTTAAAATAAGTACGCCCATCCTATTTCATTAAACTGTGTAATCAACAATGTCATTATGGCAATATGTTTCGAATATGAATGTTCCTACAACACAGTATCAAGATTCTCACAGACTGAACCTTGTGATTCTTAAATTATGAGATTATATATAATGAATAGAAATATTACATCTTTATCAATACATTACTTTGATAAATTTAATATAAATCTTACGAATGTGACATTCGAGCAGCCATAATGAGAGAGGAGAGCGCTTGGAAACTTCCTGTTCTGTTGTCTACAGATGGTACTGTATTGTTAAATGAAGACGAAGGGGAACTGCAAAGCTTGGTCAATGAGCTTGAGAGAGTGTTGTAAGTAACGGGATATAAAGGTAAATATAGGGAAGAGTAAAGTTGTGGTCTTCGAGAGAAATTAAGTAACTGAATGCACAGTAAGGCTAGATGGTGATGGAATGGAAAGTGTGAGCTCATTTAAGTACTTGGGTAGTGTGATGAGTAAGAACGGAAGGTTAGAGGATGAAGTACTTGAAAGAGTACAGCAGGGAAGAGAGGTTGCTGGTTCTTTGAAAGCAGTGATAAGAAACAGGGCGGTGCGAATGAGAGTAGAAAAGATGCTGCATGATGTTTTTTTTTTTTATGTGTCCGACTCTGGGCATAGGCTTCACAGCCTGCTTTCAAGGCCCAGTAGCCCTCCTACGTATCGCACACCTCTACATGTCACCACTTCGGCGTATTGGTATTAGCTGGGGTATTTTTACGACATGTCGGCGGGTCTTCTGGTAGGTCAGTAAAGTCTGATTTTTATGAAATTCAAATTCTTAAATTGTTCCCTGTCCCAGCGGGATTTGAACCAGGGTCCGTTAGAACTACAAGCCACCTCTCTACCGATTGAGCCACCGCCTCCCCGCGTTAGAAGAAACACTCTGAGGTGGTTTGGCCAGGTGGAGAGGACGGAGAGCGAGAAACTAACAAGGAAAAATTAGGTGTGTGAGGTGTAGGGGGAAGGGAGGGGGAGACCAAGGATGAGAAGGAGGGTTGAAGTGGAGAAGTATATGAGAGGGGTGTGTGACCTGGGAGGAGGGCGACACGAAGGCGATTTGTTTTTAGACACCCATTGCTGGAGTATTGCATCTGGGTATAGAGAAAGATTATCACTATTACACTGTTTAACAAACTTCGGGGTCAAGAAAAAAAAATAGTCCTCTTTAGGGTTTTATCAATAATATTCAAGTGTGGTGAATCTGAATCTGATAGCCAAGTACCCTATCACGTCACATTTGCTCGTAATATGCCTACTGAACATTCATACATTCAAACTAAAAAAAAATGAAATAATTATATTGTCATTGCCAAAGGAAATCTCATCATTGTCAACATTCCATATCCATTAGAAAATAAGCACTTATCAAGTATTTAGAATGAGTTTCTCTCGGGCATGGAAGCATACATTCCTTTCTCATATCCTTTGACTAACGCAAGAAAGCCTTGGTTTAATCACGCTTGTTCTAATGCTGTCCGCAACAAGTAGAGGGCCTACAAAAGGTACCGGAGCCAACCCACCCCTGAATCACATCATCTTTACGTTTCTGCCCGGAATCGTGCTAAGTCTGTTCTTCGCTCTGCTAAAAAATAATTTCATCCGTACTAAATGCTCTCAACTCTCTAACTCGAATTCTTCCCGCTCCTTCTGGCACCTTGCCAAAAACCTTTCTAACAACTTTACCTCATCATCCTTCCCTACTCTTTTCTACTCTGATGGTTCTGTAGCTATTTCTTCTACTGATAAAGCAGATCTCTTCGCACAGACTTTCTCCTCCAATTCCACCTTAGACGATTCCGGTGCTGTTCCTCTATCACTTCCCGCCTCTGACTTCCTCATGGCTGACATTAAAATTTCTTCAGCTGATGTATTTTCTGCCATCACTGGCCTCAATACTAACTAGGCATATGGGCCTGATGGAGTCCCTCCTGTTGTTCTCAAGAACTGTGCTTCTGTGCTTACACCCTGCCTAGGCAAACTCTTTCGCCTTTGTCTGTCAACTTGTACCTTTCCTTCTTTCTGGAAGTTTGCTCTCATTCAGCCAGTCCCAAAGAAGGGTGACCATTCCCAACCCTCTAACTATCGTCCAAATGCTTTAACGTCCTGTATTTCAAAAGTTTTCGAGTATATTCTCAATTGAAAAATTTTAAGGCATCTTTCCTATCACAACCTTCTTTCTGATCGTCAATACGGGTTCCGTCAGGGACGCTCTACTGGCGATCTTCTCACCTACCTTTCAGACTCCTGGTCATCCTCCTTTCGGGACTTTGGCGAAAGTTTTGCCATTGCACTTGACATCTCAAAGGCTTTCGATCGAGTCTGGCATAAATCTTTAATTTCCAAACTGCTCTCTTACGGTTTCTATCCTTCTGTCTGTACCTTCATTGCTAGCTTCCTTTCTGGTCGTTCTATAGCCGCTGTTGTTGACGGCCATCGTTCTTTCTCCTAGATCTATCAACAGTGGTGTTCCTCAGGGCTCTGTCCTATCACCAACTCTCTTCCTTTTATTCATCAATGACCTTCTAAGCTGTACATATGACCCTGTCCACTCATATGCTGATGACTCCATCCTTCACCTTTCCATTCGGTTCCCGCAACGCCCATCTCAGCAGTTACTTCAACAAACAAGGGATGAGGCTATGGCACACCTAATGTCTGACTTGGCTCGTATCTCTGACTGGGGTAAAATAATCTTGTTGTTTTTAATGCATCAAAGACTCAGTTCTTACACCTATCAACCCGTCAAAATCTTCCACAGGTATATCCACTAGTGTTTAATAATATTCACCTTAATCCTGCATCAACCTTGAACATGTCTGGGGTTTCATTTACTCGGGACTTATCTTGAAAAGATCATATTACGTCTCTTGTAAAATCTGCTTCCAAGAGATTGGGTGTGCTAAGCCGACTCCGTTCTTTCTTTATCTCTGCACAATTGTTGACTCTATACAGGGGTTTAATCCACCCCTGTGTGGAGTACAACTCTCATGTGTGGGGAGGCTCCCCACATACAGCTCTTCTCAGTAGGGTGGAGTCAAAGGCTTTTCGTCTCATTAACCCACCCCGTCCCGACCACTTTTCCACCACTGGTACCCCCCAATCCCGACCATTTTTGGACCAAATTTTTTTTTGCTCAAACTTCCGCTTTTGGTCAGAAACAATGGTCAATCACCAAGAAAGTGTTCACCAGGGTCCATAAGTGGCCTAAACAGGTAAACCTTCATTACACCTGGTACCGTGTTCTGTGGAGGTGGTCTGTGGCTCTCACTTTTTCTATGGTATTATAAGTCTGGAAAACCAATAAAAGTAGGTAGATATGTATTTATTACAAACAAAAAAACATGTGATACAAGAGTAAATTGGATTTTATACAAAAATAGAGGTGAAATAAGCATTGTTCCATCGGGCGAACCAAGCGAAATCGGCTAAACTGTTCACTGATGAATCGCCAACATTGCTGATTCATCATACATATCATTTTTTCTACTTACATAATACATCTCCAATAACATTATACCATTTTCCATTTTATAGAACTGTTTTTACGTATTCACAGGCCTTTCAATAACATTTAGCGCAATGTTAGCGCATATTTACGTAGTGAGTGAACTCGCTGTGACTGTTGTTTCAACTCACATTGTGTTTTTTCAACCTACATAATACTTTTCTAATAACATTATACACTTTTCCACTTTAGAGAACTGTTTTGAGATTGTTTCAGGCCTTACGATAATATTTAGCGTAATAAGAGCACATAATAACACAGCGGGTAAAGTCGCTATGACTATTATTTTAACTTACAATCTATTTTTCTACTTATATAATACTTCTCCACTAACATTACATATGTTTCCACTTTATATCATTGCTATCACATAATTGGAGACCTTACTATTCTACTGAGCGTCATATTATCGCATATTTACACAGTGAGTGTAATCGCGATATCATTTGTTTCAGCTTAAACTATTATTCAACTTATAAATTACTTTCCCACTAACATTACACCCGTTTCCACTTTATATCATTGCTATCACATATTTACAGACCCGACTGTTCTACTGAGCGTAATATTTTCGCAGATCTACACAGTGGGTGTACTCGTGATATCAATTGTTACAACTTACACTATTTTTCAACTTATACATTACTTTCCTGCTAACATTACACCCGTTTCCACTTTATATCATTGCTATCACATATTTACAGACCAGACTGTTATACTGAATGTCATATTTTCGCAGATTTACACAGTGGGTGTAGTTGTGATATCACTTCTTTCAGCTTACACTATTTCTCAACTTATATAATATTTTACCACAAACATTACCCACGTTTCAACTATAAATCTTATCACATAATGACTGGCCTTACCATTATACTGAGCGTCATATCGCCATCCCACACAGTTTCAGTAGTGTAGGAAGTTATGATACTCTTTGAAACAGGGCTGAAGGCACAATGCAACGTTGCACTCTGCACACTCGTACCTTGTGTCTTTTCTCTAAGTGGCTGGTCTTACTGTCGAGTGCTTGCATACATGGCAGCGGTGCTGGGGTTTACGACGGTTTGGTTGGGAAAGGATAGTGCTTGGGTAGTGGCGTCCTGCGAGCTGTAGGGGAGTCTGGGCAGCCATGGGGGTGTGTGTGCAGTGTGTGGGCCTGTCCTGTGCGTACCTGGCGATAATTTCACGTGACAGCTCCCTCACAAACCCCTCAAAGGTCTCAGAGATTCCCGTTGTCATGGCATGGAGGTAGTGTGCGTTGAGGAGCGTGATGCCGAGCAAGTGGAAAAAGAGCTTTTTGTACCACTTCATCGTGGTCCTGGCACAGTTCACACTGGAAATCATGGAGTCTGACTGATCCAATTGCCTCATGTTGAGATTATAGTCCAGTACCAACTCAGGTTTCCAGACGTGGTGCCTCTTCTCGCTACAGTGATCAATGGAGTCTGTGTGGTGCACCAGGGGGCTGTGTACAGTCGACAGGAGGCAACTTCCCTGTTGTGGTTCCACAGGGTGGCAAGGATGTCATTTGCCTGGAAGAAAACCACCTCATTCTTGTCCAGTTTCCTCCCCATCTTGACCATATGGTGACGGTTTCTCTTTACTGTACCACAGACTCCGGTGTCGTGTTGCTGGAGGAACCGAGCGAGAAGAGGGCTAGTGTACCAGTTGTCCAGGTACAACACATGACCACGATGAAGGTACTCCTCTATCATTGTCTTCACCACGGCCCCTGAGAGTCCAATACTACGATCTTCTGTTATGTCTGTCTGTGCGCCCGTATACAAGACTATGTCTTGCACATATCCAGTCTTACAGTCACACATAACAAAGATCTTGAACCCGAAATGGTGTCTCTTGCTGGGTATGTACTGGCGAAAGGAAATATTGCCTCTCCACAACACAAGACTCTCGTCTATGACGAAGTCTCTGTAAGGATAAAATGAGGAGAGGAATATTTCCCGTAGGTGATCAAAAACAAGTCTAATGCTCCTCATTTTATCAGTGTTATTTGCATTAGCTGGATCGTCTGCATCAAAAAAGTGGAGGCGGCCGAGAATCTGCTGAAATCTATTACGACCCATTACCTTTCCAAAGAAAGGTGTGCTGGTCATTGGGTCAGTGGTCCAGTATGCCGGTATTTGATTTTTCCTTACAACACCCATCAAGAGAACCAGGGCAAAAAATAAGAACATCTCAGAAAGGGTTACAGGATAGTCATATTGCTGGGAGTGCCTGCTGGTTGTACCCAGACATTCACTTTCACGGCGCTGGCTTCTTGCAAAGAGGTTCGTCTGCTCCACTATGCGGCCCACAAACGCCTCCCCAAAGAACAGGTGGAAGAAATCCACCCTAGTGGAGCCCGCATGCACACCTCGAGCCGTGCAACCAGACCGCCACTCCTCAGTGAAAGGGTGAATGATGGGAGTAAAATTACTCCCATCTTCCCAGTTCCACGACACACTACCGTCTCCAGCCTCGTCCCCATCGTCGCCTTCGTCAGGGTGGGGAGGGGAGGGTGGTGGGGGAGGTTGGGGAGGTGGAGAGCGGCGCCCTTCATCACTCGCACTTCTCTTCCCTCTCCCTTTTCCTTTACCCTTTCCCTTCCCTTTCCTTCCTTTCCCCACATCCTGGGGCTGTGGGGAGGAAGTGAGGGAATATTGTGGGGCGAAAGACGTGCTGGGGAGCGGCTCCACCTCGTCTCCCCTATGCCCACGTACACCACGTGCTCGTGCTGCCTCCCTCACACCACTTTCCCTTTCACCGCTCACTCCCGCCACACCACTTTCCCTTTCACCCCGCACTCCCGCCACACCACTTTCGCCTTCCCCAGACAATACAGAAGGACCATACCTGATTTGCCTTCTCGCCGCACCTTCTGATCCTCGAGGTGAAATTTTCTCCTTCCCCAACCATGAGGCAACATCACGTCCTAAGCCGCCGTCCTCGTCCTCGTCCTCATCAGAATCTCTCTCTAGAGGCTGGAGAGAGGTCAGTGCATGTGTTTGGGGTCCAGGCTGGCCTTCCCTCACCTTACGATATGTAACATACCGCTTTTTCCTTGGCGAAGGGACCTCCTCATCACTGCTGGTTATTTCCTCCTCAGGCTGCACATAATCACGATCCTCCACATCGTCATCAAGTGGAGAATCACTATCTCCAGTGAAGGCATCCAGGGCGGATTGTATTTCGTCCTCAGAGAGACCTTTACGCACCATGTCTGACCTGGGTCACTGCTAACAGGTGAGTGACCGAGACAAGGGCGCACGCGGGTCACACAGGGTCTGGGAGGCTGCCTGCCTGGTGGCAGGTAGGGGAGGCTTGGGTAGGTGGGCGAATCGAAAATCTCGCGCGAATTTTGAAAATTGTGCAAATTATGGACTTTGCAATTGCGGCACATTAAAGTACGTCGACGGGATTGGCAGTGACAAAATGTGAGGACATTAAAGAACGTCGACGGGACGCCGCGGGTTAACTCTCCTCCTTTTACTGACTCCCTTCAACCTCTGTCTCTTTGCCGCACTGTTGCATCTTTATCTCTTTTCTATCGCTACTTTGATGGTCACTGCTCCTCTGAACTGTCTGCATACATTCCTCCACCTCTGCGATGGGCGCTTAGCACCCGTCTAGCAGCAAACTCTCATCCCTTTTCTGTCCAACTCTCTAATGCAAGAGTTAACCATTACTCCCAGTCCTTCATTTATGCAACAGGTCAACTCCGGAACTGTCTCCCTCTGTCTGTATTTCCTGCTGCCTATGATCTCCAGTCTTTCAAATGCAGTGTGTCCAGGCATCTCAAAATGAATGGATCTTGAATTTGGCTCTCTCTTGTATTTTGTTTTTCTCTTGGAGGGAACAATTATTGCGGGCTCATGGCCTTTGGTTCCTTCTTCTTTGCATTAAAAAAAAAATATTAGTATTTACTTCTGCGTTTGTGCGATGTGCCTGGTTGGTTACGCTTCAAATTCCAGCAGAAATCGGCTAGTATGGCTAGACTCCATTTCCCCTTGTACCTGCCCTCCTTTATTGCTATATCCTGATGAAAACTCTCTCCTTGTTCATCACTTACATCCCTTGCATTCTCTGGGAAAAAGGACTGATGAGAATGTAGAAAATGAAACTTCAGTGACATGTTGCACCCAAGATATTGGTAACATCTGATTAGTTCATCCACTAAAACATTACTTTGGCACTCTTTATGGTTCCCCAGTAGTCCATTGCACTAACCTTTAAATGCACACTATGCAGCAGCTAACTCAGTTTCATCCAAAATTAATTCAAAACCCTTGTCAGTCATAAGTTGACGAATCTGAGGGCTGATAAATATGTCTTCTTCAATTTTAGCATCACTTATTTTGGGAAATTTCTCTTTGAGGTACTGGAAGCATGGCTTATGGAGCTGCAGAGCTTAGGCAAACTGTTTCATTAAGCCCAGTTCTATATGGAGATGTGACAAAACGATCTTTTCCTTCTTTTCTAGTGGTTCATGAATAACATTGTGGGATCCAGGTATCAGTGAACCCCGACGTGGCCACAGTTCGTGTCCAGCAGCTGTGGCAGCAACATCTCCTCCTCTCCTCACCATGGCCTCTTCTACTGTTCCAGCCTACGACCCGTTGAGGGGAGCTGACTCCAGCAGTACAGAGCCTGAAGGAGGAGTGCAGTCCATCAAAGGCACTGTGAAATGGTACAGCGTGAGGGCGGGGTACGGGTTCATTTGGCGCCAGGATACTGGTGCCGATGTATTCGTGCACCATTCCGGGATCGCTGCGCCCTCTTCACGGTGCCCCTCGCTCTTGTTAGGCCAGGGCGAGACGTTCGTCTTCCACATCGCCCAGACACCGAAGGGTCCCGAGGCTAAGGGCGTCACTGGGCCGGGAGGTGCTGTTGTGAAGGGAGTTGCCCATTCATGGCGGCGGCCCTCGGCCCGGGGAAGCCAGCCGGAGGATCCCCGATGTTCTGGAGATGTGGAAACGATCGTTGCTTTGTGCACTGCGACGGCGAAGGCGTTCTGTGGCGATGATAAGGCGGCGCTGCTCGTTGTACTCCCCCAGATCTTTGCGAAGAACGGGCTGTCGCGCCTTGTCATCCCTCAGAGCTTCGCTCGTGATGCTTGGCAAGCCCCTCGTCAGGAGCATCATACCACCACACTGCAGCCTTACAAACCCCTCACAGCACCGCAGAAAAGGCTGCAGTTTGACGCTTCTCTAAACAGAGCGACTGCCTCCTCCTGCACCACCTGTGCCCCGCCCATGGACACCACAGACGATGATAACCACCGCCCACCGTCAGCAGCTGAGGAAAGGGCCACCTCTCCTGTCCTTTCTATCCTTCAGGACGAAGGTGACCATACCTCCCCCTCACCACTTCCTGCTGCTGTCGTCGACCTCCAGCCAACTAAGGAAGTACGTACCTCTCCCTCATCACCACCTACATCGATGAAGAGGATGAAGAAAAAGCCAAGACCACAGCCTCCAGCCGAGATGGATGCTGACGGCACTACACCCTCCACATTCACAGACCCTGACCATCACCTCACTTCTCGAAAGACCATTGACAGAGAAGAAATGAAAAACATCATCAAGACGGCCCTTGACCCTGATATTCTCTTAGGACGTCTCAAAGAGACAGACCCACATCATTTTTTAAAAATAACCAGCCCGAGCAGTTCCTCATAGCGGACGCTCCACATGTAACTCAGATAACTCTGGGGGGCTCTCCACCCTGAGCCCAGGTCCATACTATCATTAGTTGGACGAATCTTAACAACAACAACAACAACAACGAAGTGGCCATGCTGAGTGTACCTAATGTTCTGATCTTGCTCGGCTGTCCCACTTGCACAGAAAGCACATAAATTTTGTAGAGCCAGTTTGTAAACCATTAAGAATGGCCACAACTTTCAACTCTGTACAAATAAGCCATTCATGCTCACTGTAATTTATGTGATCTAGAATAAAAGATTCTCATATGTCTCTCTTAAAATGACTGAGTGAGCAACTAGAACGGATGTCATGGTGTTTCCAATGTGCAGTAAAACAGCTTTAATGCTGTAAAGAGATGCATCAATACACAACCTCCAGTGGCTTGGTTCATAGCTCAGTTCAAGAGCATCAAAGAGTCCTCTGATATCATTGCAAAAACAAAGGTTGTTTTCCACTGAGTAGAATTGCTGCGGATCTGACGGGTGCTTCCTGAATGTTGTAATCTGTGCAGCTTTATCCAACAGATTCCATTCTTGTGGACGGGAGACTAGGAGTTCGCTATGTTGTTTAGTAAAGGTTAGATCACTGACTAAATCATTGAGTTCAGGCTGAGTGATGAGATGCGGTTTCTTGTCAGATTCAGGTCGTGGCTCATACGTGGAATCATGTGATCCTGGTTCATCCGAGCTGTCCGCGTCATTGCTTGGTATTTCGGATGGTGGCTGAGGAACAGGTATATCACTCGAATGTCTGACAGGACGAATAGCAGACCGAAGATCTAGGTAAACAATAGCTTTTTGCCCTTCCGGTTGCGACCTGTAGTGAGAGAAAAAAACATCATATAGCACTTATTCTGTATTTAGAAAAAACTGAGATGTCTTGTGAGAAAATTCTGACATGGAACATAGAGGGAAGAATACTTACCTGTGATATCTGTTAAACAGAATAAGCAGTCAGTTGAATGGCCCTTCGGTTCTCTCCAGACCACTGGCACACCAAATGTGAGACCAGGACCAGTGCCTTTGACCCATGCCGAAAGTGAACTTATGTACCTAACACAGCAAATATGAGGTGCCCATCGTTTGTCCTGATCACCAATTTTACATCCAAAGAACAGATCATATAGTTTCTTTACGTGTGGAGTCAAGTGTCTTTTATATTGTTTCAGTGTCAGTGATCCGCATATATAACAAAAGCTGTCTGGAGACATCTTGCATTCTCTAGGCATTATTGCTTAAGTAATATCAATGTCAGCTGGAAAAAGAAATAAAAATTAGATGACCTAAATCAAATTAGAATTTTGCACAAAACAATAATCATGCGCTGGAGATAGGAACCATAAATGCCCCCCCCATCCGCCCCTCTCCCGGTGATGACTCGAGGTGCCTGGAACCACTGTCTGACTCTCTTCTTCTTCATTACTGCAACATTCGCGGCCTTTCCTCTAACTTTCGCTCTGTTGAGCACCACCTCTCCTCCTCTAAACCTCACCTTCTTTTTCTAACTGAGACTCAGCTGTCTGAGGCAACTGACAGCAAACCCTTTTCTGTATCCTCCTACTTTCTCTATACTCATTTCAAAGCCAAAGGTGGCTGTTGTGTATATATACGCAACGACTTATCTTGCTCTCGTGTTCCTGAACTCGATTCTTCTGAATTCTCTACACTCTGGCTTCGGCTTTTCTGTCATTCTCTGACTAAATATATCTGTGCTGTTTACTTATCCCCTAATTCTACTGACTATCAAAAATTCTTCGACTGTCTTACTTCTACGATGGAACACATTCTATCCAATTCTCCTTTCTCTGAAATCTCCATTCTAGGAGATTTCAATGTTCACCACCACCTTTGGCTCTTCTCTCCTTTCACTGATCCACCTGGTGAACAAGCCTACACCTTTTCTATCCTTAATGACCTAGAGCAGCTTGTACAGCACCCTACCCGTATCCCTGACCGCCTTGGAGAGAGCTCCAACATACTTGACCTCTTCCTCACAACTAATCCTTCTGCTTACTCTGTTAATCTTTTCTCTCCATTGGGCTCCTCCAATCACAACCTTATTACCTTAACCTGTCCTATCACTCCGGTACGACCTGTGGACCATCCAGGGAAACGTCGTCTGTGGCATTTTGGAGCCACAGACTGGGAGGCCCTCAGGCAGTACTTCTTTGATTTTCCCTGGAATGATTATTGCTTCCATGGCCGGGAGCCATCTGAGTGTGCCTTGCACATTACGGAGGTTCTTCTCTCGGGCATGGAAGCATACATTTCTTTCTCATATCCTTTGACTAACGCAAGAAAGCCTTGGTTTAATCACGCTTGTTCTAATGTTGTCCACAACATGGAAAGGGCTTACAAAAGGTACCAGAGCCAACTCACCCCTGAATCACATCATCTTTACGTTTCTGCCCGGAATCGTGCTAGGTCTGTTCTACACTCTACTAAAAATAATTTCATCCATACTAAATGCTCTCAACTCTCCAACTCGAATTCTTCTCGCTCCTTCTGGCACCTTGCCAAAAACCTTTCTAACAACTTTACCTCATCATCCTTCCCTACTCTTTTCTACTCTGATGGTTCTGTAGCTATTTGTTCTACTAATAAAGCAGATCTCTTCGCACAGACTTTCTCCTCCAATTCCACCTTAGACGATTCCGGTGCTGTTCCTCCATCACTTCCCCCCTCTGACTTCCTCATGGCTGACATTAAAATTTCTTCAGTTGATGTATTTTCTGCCATCACTGGCCTCAGTACTAACAAGGCATATGGGCCTGATGGGGTCCCTTCTGTTGTTCTCAAGAACTGTGCTTCTGTGCTTACACCCTGCCTAGGCAAACTCTTTCGCCATTGTCTGTCAACTTGTACCTTTCCTTCTTTCTGGGAGTTTGCTCTCATTCAGCCAGTCCCAAAGAAGGGTGACCACTCCCAACCCTCCAACTATCGTCCAGTTGCTTTAACGTCCTGTATTTCAAAAGTTTTCGAGTCAATTCTCAATAGAAAAATTTTAAGGCATCTTTCCTATCACTGCTCCTCTGAACTGTCTGCTTGCATTCCTCCACCTCTAAGACGGGCGCGTAGCACCCGTCTGGCAGCAAACTCTCATCCTTTTTCTGTCCAACTCTCTAATGCAAGAGTTAACCGTTACTCCCAGTCTTTCATTTATGCAACAGGTCAGCTCTGGAACTGTCTCCCTCTGTCTGTACTTCCTGCTGCCTATGATCTCCAGTCTTTCAAACGCAGTGTGTCCAGGCATCTCAAAACGATCGGATCTTGAATTTGGCTCTATATTGTATTTTGTTTTTCTCTTGGAGGGAACTGTTACTGCGGGCTCATGGCCTTTGGTTCCATCTTCCCCGCATTAAAAAAAAAAAAAAAAAAAACTTCTTTCCGATCGTCAGTACGGGTTCCGTCAGGGACGCTCCACTGGCGATCTTCTCACCTACCTTTCAGACTCCTGGTCACCCTCCTTTCGGGACTTTGGCGAAAGCTTTGCCATTGCACTTGACATCTCAAAGGCTTTCGATCGAGTCTGGCATAAATCTTTAATTTCCAAACTGCCCTCCTACGGTTTCTATCCTTCTATCTGTGCCTTCATCGCTAGCTTCCTTTCTGGTCGTTCTATAGCTGCTGTTGTAGACGGCCATCGTTCTTCTCCTAGATCTATCAACAGTGGTGTTCCTCAGGGCTCTGTCCTATCACCAACTCTCTTCCTTTTATTAATCAATGATTTTCTAAGCTGTACATCTAACCCTATCCACTCATACGCTGATGACTCCACCCTTCACCTTTCCATTCGGTTCCTGCAACGCCCATCTCAACAGTTACTTCAACAAACAAGGGATGAGGCTATGGCACACCTAATGTCTGACTTGGCTCGTATCTCTGACTGGGGTAAGAATAATATGGTTGTTTTTAATGCATCTAAGACTCAGTTCTTACACTTATCAACCCGACAAAATCTTCCACAGGTATACCCACTAATGTTTAATAATATTCAGCTTAATCCTGCATCATCCTTGAACATGCTTGGGGTTTTATTTACTCGGGACTTATCTTGGAAAGATCATATTACATCTCTTGTAAAATCTGCTTCCAAGAGATTGGGTGTGCTAAGCCAACGCCGCTCTTTCTTAACCCCTGCACAATTGTTGACTCTATACAGGGGTTTTATCCGCCCCTGTGTGGAGTACAACTCTCATGTGTGGGGAGGCTCCCTACATACAGCTCTTCTCAATAGGGTGGAGTCAAAGGCTTTTTGTCTCATTAACTCTCCTCCTCTTACTGACTCCCTTCAACCTCTGTCTCTTCGCCGCACTGTTGCATCTTTATCTCTTTTCTATTGTTACTTTAATGGTCACTGCTCCTCTGAACTGTCTGCTTGCATTCCTCTACCTCTACGACGGGCGCGTAGCACCCGTCTGGCAGCAAACTCTCATCCCTCTTCTGTCCAGCTCTCTAATGCAAGAGTTAACCGTTACTCCCAGTCTTTCATTTATGCAACAGGTCAACTCTGGAACTGTCTCCCTCTGTCTGTATTTCCTGCTGCCTATGATCTCCAGTCTTTCAAACGCAGTGTGTCCAGGCATCTCGAAATGATCGAATCTTGAATTTGGCTCTCTATTGTATTTTGTTTTTCTCCTGGAGGGAACTGTTACTGCGGGCTCATGGCCTTTTGTTCCTTCTTCCTCGCTTAAAAAAAAAAAAAAATCATGACTTATCACACAAGGTCCAACCATCCATCCATTGACAGACGCCATGTATCCCAAACGGGGTGGTCAAGGGCTTAGAGTTAATTGTTTTACAGGGAGGGGCACCAATCCTCCACCAACCCCACTTGACACGTAGGGATGCCAACAGCATCTGGTTTTCCCAGGCGGTCACCCATCCAAGTACTAACCAGACCCAACGTTGCTTACCTTCGGGTAAATAGTGTTACATATAGGTGGATCATTTACAAGAAACTGGTGGGTCACACACAAAATTGGGTGTTGTTTTTGTGATCTACGTATAATACTGCTTTAGGAAAGCCCACTCTTGTCTTCGTTTTTTTTTTTTTTTTCGTTTTTTTGCTGTTATACAGTATTATTATTATTATTGTAATGCTAGGTGTTTTAGGGTCGGCATCCCGTCCCTCTAACGCCTAGTGTGTAGCTGGGTTCTCTTTCTAGACCGAAGCTTAGACAAATAAGAGAAGGGCAGGACACAAAAACTCAAGACAATAACCTTACACGTGTATTGCTAAATTCTACAAGTGGAGCGGGTAGATGTCACAAGAGTAATTATTCTGAGCAGTTATAAGACTTAGGTCTAGATTGTGGGTATTAGTATCGTGCAGGATACTCATTGAGACAAGGTCAGGTAAAGTGAATAGCACTAGGATCAGGAGTCCTAGGGCAGTGAAACCAAATACTGTCACTCGCGGGAAGTCCAGGCTTTATCTATCAGGTGGAGTTCCGTTCACTGGGGCCGCGGCACTGTTATCACTGTGGGCAGTTTATTTTCTTTTGTCTGTCACGTTATTAATTATTTCTATGGCACTGGGAGCCTCTGATTCATCTCAGCATGAGGCTATGACACTATGAAGGTATTATGTTTACTCAGACAGACACTTTACGCACTGCCCGGCCGTGTTCACTGTCTCACAGTCACTTTAGCTATTCCACCTTTCTTTTACACTAACATTGACAGCTTTTATTTCTGATTTCCTGTATTCTAATAATTCACTGTTCTGCCCTTGCTTCACTGTATCACTTTCACTGTGCTTTCACTGTCACTCATTATCGGGACTGGGTGTGGTGGCAATCAGGTACAAGGGCGGCGGGAACAACTCAGCCTGACTACTAACGGGGCTGAGCTCCGCCAGGGGCCTCCGTATTCAGGGGCCACGGAATCATGCGTAGGGGCATCCTCCCCCATCCGGGGCTGTGGGTGGCGAAGGGCCACACTCTCTCAGGGCTCGAGGCTGGAGTCTGGACCTCTGGGCTGTCGCCGAACAGCTGCTTGAATCATTCACTCAGGTGCCTGACAGAGGACGAGGTCTCCGGCGTCGGGGTGTAGGGATGTCCCACCTGGGAGTCCTGGGGGCGATCTGGAAGTCCTGCGGGCTGTGGTCTCCGGTGGTCAGGGACACAGTCAGGAGTGGGCTGCAGCGCTGGCCTCCATCAGGGTCCGTCAAGTGAGGCCTTTCAGGGACCGGCTGTAGTGAGAAGAGCCTGGTGGTGGTCACAGGGCCTCTCCAGTAGTCCTCCAGGCTGGGGCCTCCCTCTGGGTAGTACTCTCGTGGGGGGGAGTCAGCACCTGTCGGAGGAGCGGCTACCAGCCGTCTCCTCTTGTAGGGCCCGGCTACTGGCCATGGCCTTCTAGGGGCATGGCTACACGGCTGTGGCCTGTGTAGGGGAGCGGCTACAGGCTGACTCGAGGGCACCTTCGAAGTGGCTGTCAGCTGTCTCCTGATGACGGCGGGAGCGGCTACCAGCCATCTCCTGATTACCTCCAGAGCGGCTACTGGCCGTCTCCTGTAGGAGGGTCGAGCAGCTACCGGCCATCTCTTTTATAGCACCTTCAGAGCAGCTTCTGGCCATCTCCTGACGAAGGCGGGAGCAGCTACCGGCCGTCTCCTGATTACTTCCAGAGCGGCTACCAGCCGTGTCCTGTAGAAAGGTTGAGCGGCTACCAGCTGTCTCTTTTAGGGCAACTTCAGAGCAGCTTCTGGCCGTCTCCTGACGAAGGCGGGAGCGGCTACCAGCCATCTCTTGATTACCTCCAGAGTGGCTGCAGGCTGTCTCCTGTAGGAGGGTTGAGTGGCTGCCAGCCGTCTCAGGGGTGCTGACTGAAGCTAGAGTAATAGTTCCACCCCGATCCTGTCGAAGGTCGGGTCGCCCGCAAGGTAGTTTCAGTTTCCTGCTATGGTGGCTGTGGGTGAGTTCCGGGTCATAGGGGCGCGCGGCCCGGGTGGACTTACGCCCCTCTCGCCCAGAGCTGGATTGCGCGCTGTCTGCCCCTCCGTAGGCTCCTTCTGGGGTGTTGTGTCGTCCTCGCAGCCTATACTCGGCATTTTAATTATTATTATTATTATTATTATTATTATTATAATTATTATTATTAGCAGCAGCAGAAGCAGCAGCAGTAGTGGAAGTAGTAGTAGTAGTATTTGTTGTTGTTGTTGTTGCTGCTGTTGTTGTTGTTGCTGCTGTTGTTGTTGTTGTGGCAGATGTAGTAGTACCAGCAGTAACAGCAGCAGCAGTAATACTAGAAATGGTAACAGTATCAACAGCGGCAGTGGTATTGTAGTAGTAGTAGTAATAGTAGTAGTAGTAGTAGTAGTAGTAGCAGTTGTAGTAGTAGTTGTTGTTGTGGTGGAGGTGGTGGTTGTTATTGTTATTACTTCCGCCAAGGAGGTTATGTATTCACCCCAATACATTTGTTTGTTGGTTGGTTTGTGAGCAAGATTACACAAAAACTACTGGACGGATTTCCATGAAACTTGGTACAGGAATGTGCCTTGGCCCAGAATAGACCCTATTAAATATTGATGCGGGGCCGTATAAAGATGCGGATCCAGGAATTATTTTTCATTCTTTAACATTGGGAGATAGGTCTTTTTTCGACATTTTCGTAAATTTTCCAGTGAATGTTGCATGGATCTTGATGAAAAAATCAGGCTTATTTAGGATGTTGGTATCTACGATTGTGTATAGTTTGGCGCGGATTCATATAAAATTCCGGATCTAGCGGATTTAAATAGGCTTTTATAGAGGGGCAGTCTTTTTCCATATTGGATTAGACTTGATTGAATTAAAAGGAACTGCATTTTAGACCTTGGCGGAAGTATGCGTTCTGCTGAGTGCCATTCTAGTTGTTGTTGTTATTGTTACCTCCGTCAATGAAGTTGGAGGAGTTTGTGAACTCACCTATGTTCGTTTGTCTGTCCACACTACATCTCCAAAAGTTCTCAATGAATTTCAGTGAAATTTTGTGAAAGGGTGGGCCATGGGCAAAAAAAAAAAAAAAAAAAAAAAAAAATCAGTTTTGGGATGGATCCAGATCCGGATCCTACCGCGCCATATCCCCAAAAGTTTCCATTGAATTTCAATAGAATTTGGTGGAAGAGAGGACCATGGGTCAAGGAACAATTGACTAAATTTGGGGGCGGATCTGTATCCTACGTATTCCACACAACATCTCCATGGATTCGAATCTGGATCCTTTTTAATGGCAATGGCATTGGCGAAGGTATGCGCTCTGTGAGTGCTTTCTAATTTTTGTTATTGCTGTTTTTATTGTTATTACTGTTGCTGTTGCTGTTGTTATTATTGTTTCTCTTGTTGAACTAATGGCTAGCAGATGAAAGGCAATTCTACAACATGTATTAAGATATCAAAGCCATATCTGCCCTCGTTTAACTATTTCTGAGAATTTTTTATTTGGTGAATAGGCCTGATCTTCCCCTAAAGATGATGTTTGGAAAACTGTATATGGCAGATCAGTGGCGCAGGCTAACCAGAGGAACTCATTTGAGAAGTTTCATTGACGTAACTCTCACACACACACACACACACACACACACACACACACACACACACACACACACACATACACACACACACACACACACTGAATTTTGGGAAACGGTATACGGTATCTTGCTGAAAATTATACCATCCTGGTTTGCATGACTGATAACTGAACTTCGACATTAGAGCTGGATTTCTGTTTATTACTTCAAATCTGGCAGATTTCCTTCCTCTTACATTTGATTTACGAGTATTTATAACATTCACAGTTTTCAGCAGACATTTTGGTTTGCATGCTGATTACATGTTATATTAAATGGTGCTCAAAGAATGTGATATAAACTGAATATTCCTAAATTCTGAAGACTGCCTATTTAATTTTTTTTTTTTGCTACATGAAAACACTAGAAGTCTGATTCTTTTCATGATTACTACTTGAACAGAGTGCCATTTATTCACACCACAAGTATGTACACATTATGATTTCAGAGTGATATTGCTGCGTATTAAAAATTATTGAACTTTTTTTGGAGTAAACAAGCTAATAGAAAAGATAAAACAATGATGTTTTGAAGTATATATTCATAATTTAAACTACATTTTTTAATCATTCAAATATAATTGGTATTCGCGATCCCTTGCATTATAACCATTGCATAAATGCATACCACACTCAAAATTAGATTTTCTTTATGCAAGGAAGAAGGACCCAAAGATCAGGAGCCCGCAAACCGTTCCTTCCAAGAAAAAACAAAAACAATACAAAAGAGAACCAAATTCAAGATCCGTTCATTTCGAGATGCCTGGAAACACTACGTCTGAAAGACTGGAGATGATATGAAGTAGGAAATACAGACAGAGGGAGACAGTTCCAGAGTTGACCTATTGCAAAAATGAAGGACTGGGAGTAACGGTTAACTCTTGCATTAGAGAGTTGGACAGAAAAGGGAAGAGAGTTTGTTGCTAGACGGGTGCTACGTGCCCGTTGTAGAGGTGGAGGGATGCAAGCAGACAGTTCAGAGGAGCAGTGACCATTGAAGTAGCACAGAAAAGACATAAAGATGCAACAGTGTGACGAAGAGACAAAGGTTGAAGAGAGCCAGTAAGAGGAGGAAAGTTAATGAGACGAAAAGCCTTAGACTCCACCTTATTGTGAAGAGCTGTATGTGGGGAGTCTCCCCACACATGAGAGCTGAACTCTACACAGGGGCGAATAAAACCCGTGTATAAAGTCAACAACTGTGCAGGGGTAAAGAAGGTACAGAGTATGCTTAGCACACCTAATCTCTTGGAAGCAGATTTTACAAGAGATGTAATATGATCTTTGCAAGATAAGTCCCGAGTGAATGAAACCCCAAGTATATTTAAAGATGATGCAGGACTGAGCTGGATATTATTAAACATTAGTGGCTAATCCTGTGGAGGATTTTGTCGGGTTGATAGGTATAAGAACTGAGTCTTTGATGCATTATAAACAGCATGATTATATTTTACCCCAGTCGGAAATACAAGCCAAGTCAGATATTAGGTGTGCCATAGCCTCATCCCTTGTTTGTTAATGTGACTGCTGAGATGGACGTTTCAGGAACCGAATGGAAAGGTCAAAGATGGAATCATGAGCGTACGAGTGGATAGGGTTAGATGTACAGCTTAGAAGGTCATTGATGAATAAAAGGAAGAAAGTTGGGGATAGGACTCAGCCCTGAGGAACACCACTATTGATAGCTCTAGAAGAAGAACGGTGGCCATCTACAACAGCAGCTATAGGACGACCAGAAAGGAATCTATAGATGAAGGCACAGACAGGAGGATAGAAACCATAAGAGGGCAGTTTGGTTAATTAAAGATTTGCACCAGACTCGATCGAAAGCCTTTAAGATGTCAAGTGCAATAGCAAAGCTTTCGCCAAAGTTCCGAAAGGAGGATGACCAGAAGTCTGAAACGTAGGTGAGAAGGTCGCCAGTGGAGCATCCCTGACAGAACCCAGATCGACGATCAGAAAGAAGGCAGTGATAGGAAAGATGCTTTAAAAATTTTCCGTTAAGAATAGACTCGAAAACTTTTGAGACACAGGATGTTAAAGCAATTAAACGATAGTTAGAGGGTTGGGAATGGTCACCCTTCTTTGGGACTGGCAGAATGAGAGCAAACTTCCAGCACGAAGGAAAGGTACAAGGTGATAGACAATGACAAAAGAGTTTACCTAGGCAGGGCGTAAGCACAGAAGCACAGTTCTTGAGGACAACAGAAGGGACTCCATCAGGCCCATATGCCTTGTTAGTATTGAGGCCAGTGATGGCAGAAAATAAATCAGCTGAAGAAATTTTAATGTCAGCCATGAGGAAGTCAGAGGGGGGAAATGATGGAGGAGCAGCACTGGAATCGTCTAAAGTGGAACTGGAGGAGAAAGTCTGAGCGAAGAGATCTGCTTTATCTGTAGAAGAAATAGCTACAGAGCCAACAGAGTAGAAAAGATGAGGGAAGGATGATAAGGTAAAGTTGTTTGAAAGGATTTTGGTAAGGTGCCACAAGGAGCAGGAAGAAATCGAGTTGGAGAGTTGAGAGTATTTAGTACGGATGAAATTATTTTTAGAAGAGCGAAGAACGGATTTAGCACGATTCCGGGCAGAAACATAAAACAGATGTGATTCAGGAGTGGGTTGGCCCTGGTACCTTTTATATGCTCTCTCCTTGTTGTGGACAGCATTAGAACAAGCGTGATTAAACCAAGGATTTCTTGCATTAGTCACAGGATATGAGAAGGCAATGCATGCTTCCATGCCCAACAGAATAACCTCCGTAATGCGCAAGGCACACTCAGATGGTTTCCTGCCATGGAAGCAATAATTATTCCAGGGATAATCAAAGAAGTACTGCCTGAGGGCCTCCCAATCCACAGCTCCAAAGTGCCACAACCAATGTTTCTTTGGAGGGTCCACAGGCTGTACCAGAGTGATAGGACTGGTTTAGGTAATAAGGTTGTGATCTGAGGAGCCCAACAGAGAGGAAAGATTAACAGTGTAAGCAGAAGGATTAGCTGTAAGGAAGAGGTCAAGTATAAGGCAGTCAAGGATATGGGTAGGGTGCTGTACAATGTGCTCTGAGTCATTAAGGATAGAAAAGATGTAGGCTTGTTCACCGTGTGGATCAGTGAAAGGAGAGGAGAGCCGAAGGTGGTAGTGAACATTGAAATCTTATAGAATGGAGATTTCAGAGAAAGAAAAAAAACGGATAGAATGTGTTCCATCGTAGAAGTATGATAATCGAAGAATTTTTCAAAGTCAGTAGAATTACGGGATAAGTAAACAGTGCAGATATATTTAGTCAGAGAATGACAGGAAAGCCGAAGCCAGAGAGTAGAGAATTCAGAAGAATCAAGTTCAGGAACACGAGAGCAAGATAAATCATTGCGTACATATACACAACAGCCACCTTTGGCTTTGAAATGAGTATAGAGATGGTTGGAAGATACAAAAAAAAGCGTTTGCTATCAGTTGCCTCAGACAGCTGAGTCTCAGTTAAGAAGAGGAGGTGCGGTTTAGAGGAGAGGTGGTGCTCAACAGAGAGAAAGTTAGAGGAAAGGCCACGAATGTTGCAGAAATGAAGAAGAAGTGAGTCAGACAGTGGTTCCAGGCAGCTCGTTGAGTCGTCATCGGGAAAGGTGTGTGTGTATGTGTGTGTGTGTGTGTGTGTGTGTGTGTGTGTGTGTGTGTGTGTGTGTGTGTGTGTGTGTAGATTTACCTCCCATTGGAGGACCTGGCCAAGTATGAGCCCGCCAGGGAAAAGTTGATGGTGGTGCTCGAGAGCTCTATGAGAGCAGCTGGGAGACGATAAAGTTTAGGACTGAAGATTGCGGAGGATCTGCAGCTAAACTGTCGAACAGGCGAGACTCGAGGCTGGCAGGGATGATTTGTGCTATGTACGCCTCCCGTAGGTTGACTTACAGTTCCCTGTAGAGAGAAGCAGAAGTGTCGTCGTGGTCGGCTGGCGTGAAGAGGTCGAGGAGAATCTCCTGGAGGTCAGTGTTGTTGCAAGAGGCTAGGTGGGTGGCCGTTGCAGGATCGAGGGGCGGAAGAGCGTTGGCGATTCGCCGGGCAATGGGTGGAGGCTTGCCCTGGCGTTTGCCCTTCTTCCTCTTCTGCTTCTTGGGTGGTGACGACACTGGAGCCTCAGCAGGAGATGTGGCACATGGTGATGGGGAAGGAGAGTCTTTTTCCTGCTGGATGAATGGAGCAGGAGAAGCGGCTCTCTCCACGGCTGCTGATGGTGAGTGGTGAACGACTGGGCTGTCCTGTGCGTTGGTGGTGTCCATGGGTAAGGCAAAGGTGGTGGTAGAGGAGGCAGTCACTCTGCTGAGAGGAGCGTCGAGCTGCAGCCTTATCCGCAGTGTTGTGCGGGGTCTGGGAGGCTGCAGCGTGACGGAACGATGCTCTTGAAGAGGGGCTTGCTGTGCATCATGAGCAAAGCTCTATGGTATGACAAGGTGTGGCAGCCCGTTCTTCTCAAACAGCTGTGGAAGAAGAACGAGCATCGCCGCCTGTCATCGACACAGAAAGCCTTCGCAGTCGCAATACACATAGCGATAATGGTATCCACATCACCAGGACATCGGGGATCCCCAGGCCGGCGCCCCTGGGCCGTGGAGCATCGCCATGCATAGGCAGAGACATGCACAGCTGCACCCCCTGGTCCAGTAACGTCTTTAGTCTCGGGACCCTTCGGTGTCTGGTGAATGTGGAACTCCACTGTCTCGCCCTCGCATAACGAGCGCTGGAGGCGCCGTGAAGTGGGACCAGTGATCCCCCGGTGGTGTACAAAAACATCAGTGCCAGTGTCCTGGCGCCTGATGAATCTGTATCTCGCCTTCACGCTGTACCACTTCATGACTCCTGTGATGGTCTGCGCTCGTGGCGACTCCTCTGTGCCTGTTGTGGCCCCCCTCGATGGGTCAAAGGCCGAGGTAGCAGGAGAAGGCATGGCTGTGGAGATGTGGTCACCACTGCTGCTGGACACGAACTGCGCGAAAAGGGCAGATGGTGCGGGCATTTATGGTCCCCCCCCCCAGGGACTTGGAAGCTTTGTTATTGGACGCCATTTTTCTTTTTTAATTTTGAAAAGGAAGTGTAGTGTGTACTGTGCATGTAGTTTGGTGTGGACAGTTAGAGAAACTCGTACTGGAGAGCATGCTGGCCTACTCTCTGTGTTACTGAAACACTGAAAAAGTTCAGCAAAGGGGGATGGTCAGGAACTAGTCCCGAGGGCTGATGAAATGGAAGCTTCATCTCTCCCTGTTATCAGCTTTCCATCTACCTTGGAAGTACTGCCCTGTTCGACTGGTGCTACAGTCTACTACTCTATGGCACAAAAAGATTGTCATTTTTTAAAACTATGTTGTATACCTGTATTTATGCAGCAAAAATAACACGCTAATTCCATTCCAATGCATCTATAGACATAAAACCACCAGGAAGCGGTGACTGAGGTGGGGTGCCCATCATCCACTCACGATGTGAGTGCTGCTTACTTCTTCATTCATGTCTAATATTCTTTTTCTGTTTCCGTTTTGTTTTCACCTATTTCTTCTATCCTTCCTGTCATTATTTATTACTCTTTCCTCTTCAGGTCACTCTACATAGAGTGACAAGCCAACTGGTTTCCTGTAACTCAGGAAACCATTTGAAACATTGGGTGGTAACTATAAATTGGTAGACAAAAAATGTGGTGACATGGAGCCTCGATTGTGTCGCTTTTAACAGGGTGGAGGCACAAATGTGGCGTCCACCCAGGATCCCAGCCTCCACACTAATCCCGTGCCTCGCTGTGGCTAGGTGCTGTCAGCCACATGGGAACACTGATTCGCTGTATGGGAGGGTCCTGCACGGGGCAGCTGCTTGGCTGTGGTTGATGAGTCTACTCAGTCAGACAGACTAGGGTAGCACAACATCAAATCACTTGAGTCTCCCCTAAATTTTTTGTAGAAATTTCTGAACAGGATGGTTCAAACATAGTTCTCACTGACTCCCAAAGATTGGATGATGGCCATAGCCATCATAAAACAGGTTATTGTGGCAGCTTTGATAACGGCAATAGATGCTTTGCGTTTCCCATCAACGTTTGAATTTCTACCCATATTCTGTAGTGCCCCGTGTGTGGCATAGGCTTACATGAAGTGGGCGACCTACAGTACATTACCAGTTTTTCATGCAAATCAGGAGGGATGTGAGTGATTTTCTTTAATCCACATAGTCCAGTTCATTTGCCACCGTGAGCGGCTGCCTGGTCCTTGCCACCTCCCGTCCTGCCTTGCCTTGCACTCATGCAGAGAATGAGTTGAGTGGTTAATCGATTGGGAGAGTTTTAGATAAGACACTGTCGTCGTTATTGAGTGGAGAGACGATGTCTGAGAGCAGGAGTTACTTCATAAAGTGTGAAGTAACATTTACTGGCCACCCTTTACAGCCTCCCACCTCCTTCCTATAGCTTCCACAGCATCTACGCATACGCCTCACCACTCCCTCATCACCATCCACATAACCCCAGCCTGATACTTTGCGGGTGTGTGGGGAAGTGTAACATATTTAATGTAAATTTGTACATAAAAATAGAAGGTGCTTATAGAAATACAGAAAACATCAGTGAAAGGAATGTGTTCAAGAAAGCACTGGCCGGTATTCATTAAGTCAGATATGAAATACAGGTAAGCATTAAAGGATAAGGAAAATACAAGAAAATGTTACAGTAACCAACAATCATTGTATGATTGTGATAAACCTGCTGTGAAGTAAGAAATTACCTAAATGAGTGCTTTAGAAAAAACAGGAATCTTCAGTGGAAGGAATAATTGTTTATGAAAGTAAGGACTGACATCCATTAAGTGAAGTGAGACTGTGAAAAAATATGTACATAAGCTAAAAAAGAAAAAAAAAAAAAAAAATAAGTGATACAGGAACCAACAGTATATATATATATATATATATATATATATATATATATATATATATATATATATATATATATATATATATAATAAATCTTTTGTGAACTAAGAAATTTGATAAATTAATGCTTTAGAAAATAAGGGAAACTACAGTAACAGTATAAGAAAATAGAAAGATTTGTGATAATCTTACACAGCACACAGAACTTACTTGCAGGAAAGTGAATGTTGCCTTTAGTGGTGAATAATGTATAATGAACCAAGAAATTTGTTTTCTCTCTATGTCATATGTACAAGGGGTGATGATTCATTCATGCAACAGTGGCAGAGGGCAGTGGATAGGAGCGTCAAGCTCAAGCGGAGCAAGGGGAAGCATGAGTAAGTATGAACAAGGAATCCCCGCCTGGCCCAGGCAGGCGTGTCGTCTGTCTGAGCCGCAGACATCGACTCTCCAGCTCAGGAGCACAGTCTTCCAAAAGCCCAAATTGCCTCCATTCATCACCTCCTACATCCACAACGCATCCACCAAGGAACCTGGGAATACTTGCAGTGGAGAGATGAGGAATTGGTAAGTGTTGTGATCTTTAACTGAAAGTTCTATATGCTGTAGTTACAGAGCAATGACTGCTATAAAACAGCCTACATCGAAAACTTAAAAACGTGCTAGGTAAGCCATCAGCTAGCAAAACCGCCGAGCTTTGAGGGCTAACCCCGTCATTCTGATAAATGGATAAGTGATCTTGTCAGCCAAGTATCATTTGGCAGAGTTCAATGGAACTCACTTGGAAAATGGTAACACAATCAATAAGATAAAATGACATCACATCATAGCCTGAGAAACGAAAAAAAAAAAAAAAAAACAGTTTTATGAGTTAAAAGAGAAACTCCAATTTGGTGAAAGTAAAGCAAGATGTAGGTCATTCTCTCCTGTTTCCTCCCCTCAGCCTATACCTTCTTCAGCACTGATTCATCCAGCAACATTTGAGTATGGATGACAGTGTCTTACGTACAAATGGTATGATAGGCGAGGAGTACATAAGGAAAATCAGGGAGGATGGAGTAATGACAAAATATCTTCATCATATCATCCTGACCTTTTTCCCATCAAAGGATTTGATGAGGCAGGATGCGGAAACATAGAAATAAATAATATAAATATGGGAGACCTTTGAACAGAGTGCTCAGTGCAATGTAACTCACATCATCTTCACTTCAAATCCTGACTTCACATCACAATCCTAACCACGGGAGCATAAGGTATTCTTTCATAATACATGTCCTCCACATACTCTTGCAAAATTGAGGCAATATCTCAACGACTTCTAAGTTTGAGAGAGAGTTAGAGAAAGAAGTCAAACTTTGCCATGCCGTATATGGTTATATCTGTGCGTACATCAGTCCGCATATTGATTTATGCGTTTTTATGTATATTCTCATGGGCTAAGGAAGCTTCGTGGCAACTTTTCTTTAATTATTCTTATTTCATTTTACACTTATATTGTCTCTTGTGTCCAAGTTTTATCTTTTTTTTTTTTTTTTTTTTTATGTGTCCGACTCTGGGCATAGGCTTCACAGCCTGCTATCAAGGCCCAGCAGTCCTCCTACATACCATACACCTCTACATGTCACCACTTCGGCGCTAACACCCATCGTCCATATTGAATACATGCTAGGGCTGTCTCATACAGGACTGGTGTATTGGTCTTAGCGGGGGTATTTTTACGACATGTCGGCGGGTCTTCTGGTAGATCAGTATAGTCTGAAATTCAAATCCTTAAACTGTTCCCTGCCCCAGCCGGGATTTGAACCTGGGCCCGTTAGGACCGCACGCCACCTCTCTACCGGTTGAGCCACCGCCTCCCTTCTGGTGTCGTCTTAGTTTATATTAAAATAATACAAGAGATTTATCATGTCATGGGCAGAAATAAACAGGAATGGGAAAGGGGCAAGAAACCGTCGTAAGCTAACGAGAATTGGTCCATTTATGTAGAACATCAAGCACGACAAACTGCTGGATCAATTACCAGCAATATTTGCACACTGACCAAACTGGATTTTCTGATCATCATACTGTACGCTGCATCCTTGTGTGCTCATTAATGCACGGTTGGGCAAGCATCGATCAGTCTCTTCAGTGATGAGGGAGATACAGAGGTGACGCAGAACTTGTGTTCTTTTCGAAGTGATTCGTTCATATTAAAGTTTTGTGAAGAAAATGATCACTCAGATTTTGTGTGTGTGTGTGTGTGTGTGTGTGTGTGTGTGTGTGTGTGTGTGTGTGTGTGTGTGTGTGTGTGTGTGTGAATTCCAGACGAGTTAATTCATCTGCGGCAAAACTCTGTCCAGTGTTAACGAACAGACCATCTCTTTGATTATAGGAACTTGAGAGAGAGAGAGAGAGAGAGAGAGAGAGAGAGAGAGAGTAATGGTTTTCAGACATCTGGCAATAGAATGTTTTCCGGGGAGGTAATGAGGTAGTCTTAACTATGTGGTGTAATATTGATGGATTTTCGTAACTATACTGGGAATCTTTTTTTCTTTTTTTCTTTTTCTTTTTTTTTTTTACTATGTCAAGCATAACGTACAGCCATGAGCAAAAGCTCACCGACAGTCCCTGTCAGCATTGTCTCCTGCATTCCATAATTTCTTATTCTACACCAAACGACAGAGAGTATACATTCTTCCTTTAATTTTTTGTTTCGTCTATATTCCTGTCATGTAAAAATTGGTCATATAACGCCTTCCATTGTCACACCTGGCAGGAAAGTCTCCCCGAATTTTGCTCATGGCTGAATCTAGAAACAATGTGAATGATTTTCTGAAATTTGAAGCGACATTTGCCAAAGAAAGAAAAAAACACCAAAGCGATGAGCTTGATGGATTTATGGGTGATAATGGATGCTAATCATCAGCTGATCGAGTGTTTTCTGTCAGTCATGTCTACCCACCTATCTCTAAGGCAGAGTATTCCGAGCTCTTGACCTCATGTCTTTGGTGGCGTTCTGTTTAGTGAATTCTTCGTAGTTTAAAGGACTTTTGTGTGTGTTTTTTTTTTTAGTGAAGCCTTTGATAATAGCACAGGTAATATAAAGTCTTCACATACCGATCCAGTACAGGTCTCCGCTAGGCTGAATATAACCATCTGAAGGCAGCAAAATTAAACGTTAATCATTTTACGCTATCTTGGCCCAGATTTTTGTCATTTTCCAGTTAATTTCACCTTGTACGGCATCATATCAAGACAAGGCAATGGTTGGACATGCTTTCCATAGCACTGTACTACTTGTACTATGGTCTCTTGTTAAATTCATGTTGAAACTGAATATTCAAGATGGAGAGATGGCCATTTTAGGCCAAGTTATAGTAAAAAATGTTTAGTAACACGATTTATCAGATTCACTGGGTTATGTATGACACTAAAAGAGAATCATTTATTCTACTTGGAAATTATCCTTTCTACGCCCTTATTGTTCCTTAGTCACTGACATTCCTGTTGGCACCAAAAATGCAACTTCATACCTGCCACTGATTTTTCAATTCACTTCCTGCTTGTCCATTACGTGCAAGCACTGCGTCTGTATTTTTAAACCTGAGTTGTTAAATTCCCATATCCAGCATGTTTATCCCAACGAGACTGCTTTGGTTGTTCAAAGGAAGATGTAGGTCGCGGTTGTTATTGTATTTTTTCCCGGGTGCCACAGAATGGAAAATATTGAGTAACGAACACACATACACACACACACACACACACACACACACACACACACACACACACACACACACACACAGAGTGAGAGAGAAAACAGAGGTTCATTAGCAGGGTCACCAGGTGTGTCACCAGGCGGGGTGGTGAGGTGCTCAGGACGTGCTCAGGCAAAACACGGAATACAGGAGGAGAGAGAAAGACTGATGCAATATCGCAGTGATATTAATTATTCCAGTACGATCATAAGTTGTTATAATTTACTCCTCGTATTACCAGTGATATTATTCAGCTTCGGGTGAGGCATCTTACCAAGAATGATGAAATGACATAGTGATATTACGTCGTTCATTACGGTCATTTTTTTTTAAATTGCTACCGTTATCGCAACTGATATTATTCAGCCTGATAACAGACATTAATAAATGCATTAGGAATTACCCTCAATAGCCACTTTGCTAAGGTGGTCTCTGTTTTTTTGTTAGTCTTGCTTTCACCGATAAATTTTTTCCCCTCAGCATGACAGACCATCGTAATGAGAAGGTGACAAACACTTTCCAATAAACTGCTTAGTATGATGATGATGTTTTATTAATTTATTTCTCTTGATTTTATTTTCCAGGTTAAGGCAGGCCTCTCATAATGATCCTCTGATGGTGGATCATTTCCTTGGTGTGCATACCCGGCCCAGCATTGGCCAGTTTACAGTACAGTAGTCGTTGTCTTCTTTGATCGTCACGAAGCCAAGGCTGTTTCTGGCTACTTCAGTGAAAGTTTCGGAAACACTAAAATAAAAGATGGCCAGTAAATAGGGCTCGACTAGAAAAGCACCAGGAGGTATGTTATGTTGTGGGATAGGCTCAGTCAGCTGGTGTGGGCGTGGGTTTGCCGGTGGGAGCAGAAAATAGATATATGATGCAGCTTAGATACTGATAACGCTCACTGAGCCGTGCCTGCAACACACGAGATACTGCCCAGCAAAGAGGACGAGAAGCGTTATATATGGACAACCATGTAGATATAGGTACTGCTATGTGTTAGTGACTTGCGTAGCATTTGATTTTCCGTCAGTTTATTATGCAGATTAACTTATCTTGGTCCAGTTCCAGAACTGACAGGTGGATGGCACTGAACATGGAAAGAGAAATGGGGTAGGGAGTGAAAAGTGCCCTAGGTATGGAAGGGACGAAATCCACAAAAAAAAAAAAAAAAAAAAAAAAAAAAAGGTCCATGGTAGGGATAATCTCCGTCATATAGCAGCGCAAGATAAGACTATAGAGATTATGATGGTGATGATGATGCTAATGATGATGATGATGAAGTGTGAAGGCATATGAACAACGATGGCGGGCTACAGTGATTGCGTATCAGGAATGACAAAACACTGCAATACTCTGGAAAAAGAAGGCACTGAACTAAAGTGGATAATAGAGGATGATGGCTTCAGTAATAATGAGAACAAATCTACCTGGAAAAGCACTTAAACCAACATGGAAAGGCTAAGAGAATTGTTTGGTGATGACCAAGAAATTCCCCAAACATGATAAAAATATCCATTTCTGTTTTCTGAGGGTAAAAAACATTTTTCGTTCACTCACCAAAGACAAAAAAACATAATATTTTGTGGTGATAGCTAGGATAAGTAGTTGGGTTTTCTTACCTTCTGCATGGGGGATCGTTTTTTAACATCTGATAGAAGGCAAACCAATGGTAAGCAGAATATAATGGCTTGGTGGTAACAAGAACAAAGTAATTTTCAACAAAGGAATTGCTTATCACCCTCCATGGATTACGCAGTGTCCACTCACCAATTCCGATATGAGATATCGTAACTACTAATCCATTTCTGCTGCCACCTTATTCCAATTCGGAATATCTCCCAGTCGTTTAACGATTAAAGATTATAGGTTATAACAGACTATTTTGTGTGAAGGAGCACAGTAAAATCATTGCAAGAAGATATAATGCTAAGTAGAATAAACCAGTGTGTGTCACTGAAAAAGGGGATGTATACAGAATCAGAAGCCTAGTAGATGCAGTACCTGTAATGATGTTTCCAGGAACAAAATGTATTGCTTAACCATCGCTCAAACCTTGTGTGATGACTTATATTTTGTTTTACAGCAAAGTATTTTTTAGCCAGTGGTAAACCCCCAGAGTTCTGAGAATTAACAAAACATAAACAACAGTAAGTAAAGCAAGAAGCGCAATTGGATAAAGCACTTTTTCTTTACAATTGTCGTTATTTACGACACTGATAGAGGAAAATATGGTTTGTTACCTTTATTTCAAAGCAGTTAATCCAGTGTACAACGGGTGTTCATAAGTGTTCATGCAGTTAATCTTGTGTACAACGCGTGTTCATTTGTGCTCAAGCAGTTAATCCAGTGTACGACGAATGTTCATTTGCGTTCAAGCAGTTATTCCAGTGTACAACGAGTGTCCCGAAGAATTCCACCGATGATTCCAGCACTAAAATTTGCTGAAATATCATCGAGGTGATTAATCTGAATAGGAATTTAGAAACGGGGAAACCAAGACTGGTGGCTACCATCATCCACTCACTTGATGTAGTGCTGGCTACTTCTTCCTTCACTTTTATCATTTCTTTTTTGTGTCTGCCCTCATCTCTTCTCATTTCTCTCATCATCCCTGCCACCTTTTATTACTCTTCTTTCATTTTCAGTTGGCTTTACATTGAATGACAAGTCTAATGGTTTCCTGTAAGCCAGCCAGGAAACAGTTTACAAGGCTGGGTGGCAACCATATTATCAACCCATACGTGTTCCTTACGTATCAACTAGTGGATTGGTGGAGGGTTAGTGCCCCTCCGCGTAAAACAACTAAATCAAAGACAAACGGCCATCCTTTACGGGATTATGGCGTCTGGCTGTACATAGAAAGACAGATAGAGAAAACAAGATCATAATACTGCAGCATATGAGGAAGGTGCACTGGGTAAATTGACTGAAGTAATATAAAAGTGATCACAGGATTCTGAAATGGAAAGCAGGACTTGATTTCACGAGAGAGAGAGAGAGAGAGAGAGAGAGAGAGAGAGAGAGAGAGAGAGAGAGAGAGAGGAATCACTGGACCTAAGGACACACTCAAACTTCAGAGGGAAAGTTAGCCGAGTTCTTTTTGCTAGTTCAGAACAAGTACCAGTACTCGTAGGTAATGTATGAAGCCTGGCCACTGGATGAAGTACACAACAACACACAGAGAATGAACATCAATTTATCCCCTTCACTACACTGTTATTACTTTTTATTAAAGTCTTGCTGCCTCCAAACGATTTTGTTCATCTTAGGGGAGACATTTTCTAGTGAGGGGACAGCGAAAACTGGTTCTCACACATACATGTAGTTGTAAAAGCCTTTTAGTCTAAAGAAAATTATGTGTAGGTAAGAGGAATGAAGTACGAATGCATAATAGGAATGAAGAGGTTATCGAGAATGTTAAGTGAACTAATACTAAAATGTAGAATAAGATGGATAAATAAAAATACAGGAACTATGTACAGTTTGTAAGTATAGTATACGCGCAGCCCGTCACTACGATAACGTATTGTAAATTACGTATATTTTACTACTGTCACACGATTTGCCTCAGCTTAGGAGACACTTTTCCAAACTGAAGGGTTGGTTATAGAATTCATTAATTGCTTCGGTAAGTGAGGTCCTTCCAAAGGTTAATAAAATCCTGTGAAGACAGCAATAATATGCTAAGTAAAACGTCATTATAGTGAAGGCGTTGAGAAAATGATGTCTCTTATATAGTTCTCGTTTGTATGAGATATTTATTTTATTCATCTTAAGAACGAGCCTGTCAGTTCGGTCATGCAGTGACTTTGTTACTTCTATGCTCACTTCGCCATGTCGTATCACTGTTTTGAAAGTACCAGCAGGCTTTCTTCCCTATAGTACACTTCCATGCACTTCATCACTTAAGCTTCCATCATTACTCATCATACTATCCAAGTACTTAAACTGCACTCACATTTTCATTTCCTCACCATCCAACCTCACTGTGCATTCAGTGACTTCAGTCCTGTTGAAGACAATAATTTTTCTCTTCCCTACATTCACTTTTAGATTCTGTCTCTTACACACTCTCCCAGACTCATTCACCAAGCCTTCCAGTTCCTCTTCGTCTTCACTTGGCAATACAGTTTCATCTGCAAACAACGGAACAGGAAGTTTCCAAACATTCCCATCTCTCATCAGGGCCGTTCCAACATCCACTGCCTCACCTTGTATCTCTTTTATAACTCCATCCATATACAGACTGAACAACCATGGAGACATGACACAGTCCTGCTTCAGTGGAACACTCAGATAGAAAAATTCACTCATTTCACCATCCGCACGCACTGCAGCCTTAGCGCCCTCATACATACTCTTCATAGCATTCAATACCATCCTATTTACTCAATATACAGTATTCTCAATATTTTCCATATTCCTTGTCCATCCACCCTGTCATATGCTTTCTCCAGATCCATGAAGGCTGCAAACAGCTTTCTTCTCTTCTGCAGAAATTTTTCCACCAAAGACCTTGGGAAGAATGACTAGTATACACAACCTCTTCCCTTCCTAAAACCTCCAAATGATTCCTCTGTAATTTCCCTAACTCTGTCAATAAGTATTCTGCCATATACTTTTCGTATTACTCTAAGAAAACAAATGCCCCTATGATTACCATACACTTCTTTTTCACCTTTTCCTTTGCACTGGGGAATAATTTTACCTGACTTCCAACTCTCCGGAACTCTACATTCCTCCCAGGCCAATCTGCACATCTTCCATACCCATTCTATACTACCTCTTCCCCGTGCCTCAGCATTTCATCACACACTCTGTCGCTTCCCGGAGCTTCCCCATTTAGACTTGTTTCATTGCATCCACTACTTCCTTCCTACTGACCTCTTCCTCCCTTCTCATCTCCCTTCTTCTCCCAGCCACTCCACACCCACTTTTCCCCCCAAACTTTAATTCTCCATGTTTATAATTCCTTTAAGTGTTTACTTCATTTGCTCACTTTTTCTCCAATCTCTACTAGAATTCTACCATTTTTATCTTTCACTCCCCTACCACCTTCTTTATCATCCTGTCTAACTCTCTTTACCTCTTTGCAGAATATTTTCTCACATTCCCTTCACTTTACATTCAAATTTCCTCCAAATTCCTCATCCACTCTCTTCTTACTCTCTCCTACTATTTTTTTTTTTTTTTTCATGTCTCTTCTTCTGTACATAAAACTCTCTATTTCGTCTCTCAACTTCCTCCATGCCTCTGCTTCCAATCCCCACACTATATGCTTCCTTGTTTTGTGCCACAGCTTGTCAAATGTCAAATATCAAATACAGCAATTCACAGGTCACACCTCATTCAAGGGTAGAAAAAGCTTTTGGACAAATTATTTGAATATACATGAAATAATGCACATATATCCCATTTACACCCGGTGCAACATTATTATTCTACTCCGTCCACTGCCAGCAATTTTCATTCACACACACACACACACACACACACACACATGATAGCACGCTTCCAAGTCGGTGGTTCCCAAGTCAACATAACCTAAGCTCAAACCCACTCTCGGCGGCCGCGCTGCTGGTGCGCAGTGGTGGGCTCTCCTCTACTACATGAAACAGAAGACATTGATGTGAAGAACAACATGGGTTCGAAGCTTGGTGCAGACATGTTCCTTTGAGCATGTGCCTTACTCCTGACTGTATGATGCTTTTACTGTGTCGGCACTTTGCAGTAATAGCAATGGTGAGTCTGTTTGAACTTTTAGTTTAAAGTAAGGACGACCTGTGTATTTTCAGCCATTGCTTACAATGAATAAATAATGAGCATTATATATATATATATATATATATATATATATATATATATATATATATATATATATATATATATATATATATATATATATATATATCGCTACACAGTTCGTCTCTAATATATATATATATATATATCGCTACACAGTTCGTCTCTAACACACGTACCATTTAACAAAAATATTTTTACAGACTACTGGTCTGTTGGTATAGTTTCCCAACACTCTTTGCCCTCTTGTGCTTTATTTACATCCGACCCACCACCTCGCCATAGGAATTGTGTCTGTGGCAGTGTGTGAGCTCTCTCTCTCTCTCTCTCTCTCTCTCTCTCTCTCTCTCTCTCTCTCTCTCTCTCTCTCAGTCCAGTATATTGTGGCCACGGTTCCCTCTGACACCGGACCCAACCTGTCACCTTTGTACAACGGGGAATGTTTTTGTCCTGGTGTGTGTGTGTTTTTTTTCTCTTATCCAGCTACCCCCTCTGTTTCTGCCTCTATGTCTCTTTTTGTCTTTCTGTCTCTGTTTCAGTCTCTCTTTCTGTGATCTTACCTCTTGCTGTTTTTATTCATCTCTCTCTCTCTCTCTCTCTCTCTCTCTCTCTCTCTCTCTCTCTCTCTGCAGAAACAGGACAGAAATCCTATCCTTTTCAACTCGTGATATTTGTTTTTCACTCGTGATATATATTTTTTCACTTTGACCTGGCTTTTATGTACAACATTGTTCTATGTTTCTGCCTCGCCAGTACTCCCAGTTCACACATGGCCCTGCCCATGACCTGAATGTAGTCGAATTTAACTGTATTGCGTCAGGTTTTCTACTCCCTAGTCTTCCCTCACACTGTTTCAATTCCTGGTTCACTGGAAGCCAACATTCATCTGGCCTCTGGGCCTTATGGCTACTTCACTTGTCTTCCGTTTGCTGGATCTACCTCTAGTCGGGGGGAGAGAATCCCAAGGAGATCATGCAAACATTCGGTGGATTAGTCAATTTCGGGAGGAAGGAACAACCGCGAGTTCAGGTCGCCCCCGTATTTCCACACCAGTACAGGACCAGGGAATAATCACAGCGATGGAAGGCAGCCCCTGCGAGCAGTGCTTGTGCCATAAGAGATGAACCGCACCAGAGTGAAGCACAGGAATAGTTGTGCGTAGACTTCGGTCTTCTGGGTTACATTAGAACTATATTCTGTGGGAATGATTTCGCCACTCTCAATAATGCATTCGAATATCATTATACAGTGGCACTGTGTTCATACTTAGAACTGTTTGGACAACTTTATGTGATAACACTGACAGATAATGACAGTCACAACTCACAGTTATCAACTTAAGCTAAGATGAAGCTAAAATAATAAAGAAGGAAAACTTCTTGATGATGGATGGAGGGGTGGATGGATGGAAAACTTATTTCAAGGCAGTTGTTTAGGTAATTGAATTACAGTGTTGCTGACATGACAATAAAAAACAGAACAGAGGAAAAAAAGTTTTCATTCATCAAGTAGACACAGCAGCCGGAAAAATACAGTATATAGATAAGCTTCCCTTAGTTACCACATATATGCTCGAGTCCACAGGGTCGTCACCTGAAGCAAAATGCAGTTCAAGTCAGTGCCACCAACCATTGTATGGCACAAAGAGGAGCGCATCAAAACTTGAACCTTTCAGCAGACGTTATCACCAGATTTCAGGACACGACTTATGTGTTTGATTGTACAGCTGGCATGATCGCCTTACACTGTGAGTGTCTCAGGAAGTTCTGAACGGTGTTACACCTTCAGTCTGCAGTCCACCGGGTTCTAGGGAGCAGCCAGGACTATGTTATGTGGGGGGGAGGGAGGCGGAATTTCGGTTGCCATCATTCATGGCCTACAGCTTGATAAGTATTATAATACCGTCTAGATTAATAAAAATGTATCTAGTACTTAACATACGAGAAGTAACCCAGAAAAAATTCATTAATACCTGAAAGAATAAATATATAACATGTAAATGCTTACTATATGACAACATACTCCTTCAGACAATTATCTTACAAGGGGAATAGGCCCCTCATGAAGGCCCCCCCCCCCCCAGCTGCGGCCATGACCGGATTCACATTCATATGAACCAGGAGCTACTGCTCCTATCACTACTGTACAATGGATCCTACCTAGCTACCTGTCCTCCTATCTATATCTACAGTATTTATATACATATCTATTTGTTTCACTATACACATATCTGTTGCCTGACGCCGTATCCTGTGAGTCGCTCTCGTGAGGCCAGTAGAGTCGCTCTCGTGAGGCCAGTCAGTCGCTCTCGTGAGGCCAGTCAGTCGCTCTCGTGAGGCCAGTCAGCTCAGACGTGCTAGAGACCTGTGGTAGTGTTGTGCTAGTGTGCTTTAGTGATCTGTGATAGTGGTTGTGTTAGTGTGTTGTAGTGATCAGCGATAGTGCTGTGCTAGTGATCCGTGAGTGTGTGTGTTGTGGTGACCCGTAGTGACCCGTGATAGTGTGTGCTACCTTGTGTGAACTAGTGCGTAATGGCTTCCTCGGCAGAGAGCTGTGTCCCCACTGCAGGTACTGAAAAGGACTACCTTGAATTAAAGGAGGAACTTCTCGAACTGAAGCGGGAGGTACAAATTCTCAGGCAGGAGAAGGCACAGATGAGGGAATTGTTGGAGGAGATGTTGGAGGAGAAAGAGAAAAAGGCTGAAGGTTGGACACTAGTTAACAAGGGTGCAACGAAGTTCACTCTTAAAAAGCAAACGGAAATTAAGACAACTAATACATTCGACACACTACGGGACGAATGTGAAGGGAAGGCAGAGAGGGAAGTAGAGGAGAAGGACGGTGAGGGAACTTCCAGTACAGGTAAGTATAAACAGGACAAGAAAGGTAAGAAAAATGTTGTTGTTGTTGGAGACTCCCAGGTGAGATATCTGAACAGGGCCATGTATACTCCACTCGCTAAACATGTGTGTCTTCCAGGGGCCAGGGTGGCTAATGTGGTAGATAAAATTTCAAATATCGTAAAGGAAAGTGGTGACAAACCCACTGTGTGCCTCAGTGTAGGAGGCAATGATATTAGTAGCCGTAAGAGTGAGGTACTGTGGAAAAGGTACAAGTTGATGTTAGAAAAGGTTAGGGAGAGGGGAGGAACCCCGGTAGTGCTTGGTGTTTTACCAAGGTGGCGGGTTGGAAGGGAATGGTTGAGCAGGGCAATAGGGTTTAATTGCCGCCTTGAAAGGTATTGCAAAGATAATGCAATACCTTTCATAGACAGCTGGGACCGGTTTTATGGACGAAGTGCCTTGTATAGTTGGGATGGGACTCATCTTAGCAGGCAAGGAGTTACTGTTTTAGCTGGAATGATAGATAGGGAGTTGGAGGGATTTCTTCGAGATTGAGAAGTAGGTGTACAGGAAGATGCAGCAACTACAGTCAGAAATCATTATTACCATGTTTGGATAGATGCATCGATACTTGCAAAATTAAGAACAAAAGTTCAACCAATAGTGTAGACACATCCACTCAGGCACCTCAAATTGAGCAGGCGATGATAGATGATAGAACAAGCGATGATAGAAGGGCGATAAGCGATAGTACAAAAAATTGTTATATTAGTAAAGTAAAGAGTTTCCCAGTTAGTAATAAAATAAATAACAGTAAATGCCAAGGTAAAGGCATAAATACTCGTAATAATCTGAAAGTGTACTACACAAACAGCCGGAGTTTATGTAATAAAATGGATGAACTGAGGGCTTTAATTTGTACAGAGAAAATAGACATTGCCGTTATTAGTGAAACTTGGATGAATACAGACACTCGAGAATTTTTAGCAGAATATCAGATAAAAGGCTATAATATTTTTGTGTCAAACCGTCAGGGAAGAAAGGGGGGAGGGGTAGCTATTTATGTAAAGGATTCATTAAACTGTTACAATAAAGCAGACATTAAAGTAAATAGGGACACAGAAAGTGTCTGGGTTGAAATTAGTAACAATAGGGAGAAATTAGTCTTAGGAGCAATTTACAGATCTCCAAAATTAAGTAGAGCTGATAGTAAATACCTCTGGGAGGAAATTAGGAAAGCATCACAGTCCAGCTTAGTAATAATTGTTGGGGACCTTAATCTGCCAAGGATAGATTGGAGAAATCAGACAGGAGATGCGGAGTCAGAGGAATTTCTAGAGGTAGTACAGGATAATTTCCTTTATCAGTATATCAGGGAGCCCACCAGAGGTAATAATATACTAGATTTGGTTTTAGCTAATAAAGAAAATATCATTAGCAATATAGAGTTGGTGGACGGCTTGGTAATAGCGATCATGAAGAAATTAAGTTCAGATTTATTTGGGATGTCTGTTCCACTGAAAATACCTCCACCGTTCCTAATTTTCGTCTAGGAGATTTCGATGGCTTAAGAGCTTATTTTCGAACGGTATTCCACAGGGAGATTAGCTATTTGAGGGAATGTCAGGTTAGTGGGGATCCCCAGGTCATAGGTCAGGCGCAGGAAGCACGTGGGGATGTCCGTCAGGTGTCTGTGAGGGGGGAGGTGGTAGATAGGAATGTAGTCCAGGTGACGGAAATTAACTCAGCTCCAGTACCAAACAGACGTTCGACCAGTGAGAAGTATAACGAGTTAATAAATATAATATACGGAGGCCAAGATAGATATATTCCTTCAAAACCGTTTAGAACTAACAATTCAGAACCAAGATGGTTAAACAACAGATTAAAATCTCTCATAGGCCAAAGGAAAGGAATATATAGAAAAATAAAACGTGGAGAGGAACACTTACGTAACCGGTACACAATTTTAAATAGAGAAGTAAAGAGGGAAATAAGAAAAGCAAAGAGAAGTTATGAAATTAAGGTTGCAAGTGAATCAAAAGTAAACCCCAAGGGTTTTTATCAAATGTACCGAACGAAAAATAAAGATAGGATAGGACCACTCAGAACAGAATCAGGTGATATTACCAGTGAAGATAAAGAAATGTGTTCCATCCTAAATAATTATTTCATATCAATATTCACCAAGGAAAATCTAAGCCTGGTCCCTCAAGCAGCAAATATTTACCATGAGAATACGGAAAATATTCTTAGTAAAATAACCATTAGTAAGGAGGACGTATTGAAAGAAATTAACAAGTTAAAACCTCAAAAATCGCCAGGTCCGGACGATATATATGCAAAAATTATAAAAGAAACCAAAGAAGAATTATGTCAGCCACTTTTAACGTTATTTAATGACTCTTTAAGTTCAGGAGAAGTTCCAGAGGCTTGGAAAACCGCAAACGTAGTGCCCATCTTTAAAAAGGGTGATAAATCAGCTGCGTCGAATTATCGTCCGATAAGTCTAACGTCAATAATAGGAAAAATGTTAGAGTCAATTTTGGCAAATCGGATTAGAGAACACTTAGAAAGATTTAATCTTATAAACGAAAGTCAGCACGGATTCAGGCAAGGGCGATCCTGCCTCACAAATTTGTTGTCATTCTACTCGGAGGTCTATGAGGCAGTAGATAGCGATAAAGCTTACGATGTTATTTATCTGGACTTTAGTAAAGCTTTTGATAGAGTCCCACACGAAAGGTTAGTTAGAAAGGTTCGAGCACACGGTATAGACGGCGATATCTTAAAATGGATACAATCCTGGCTGAAAGGACGAAAGCAGAGAGTATTAATAAATGGAACTAAGTCGGACTGGGGATTAGTAACTAACGGTGTACCACAGGGCTCAGTACTCGGTCCCTTATTATTTATCATATATATAAATGATCTAGACTTAGGAGTCAATAGCAGAATCAGCAAATTTGCCGACGATACAAAAATAGGGCGTATCATTAACTCGACTGACGATTGCCATTACTTACAAAAAGACCTCGATACATTGTCCAAATGGTCTAAAACTTGGCAAATGGAATTTAACGTTGAAAAATGTAAAGTACTTAACGTAGGCAAGACCATTGGAGATACTAAATACAGCTTAGATAACAAAGAAATTAGCAAATCTGAATGCGAGAGAGATCTAGGAGTTATGATTAGTAACGACGTTAAACCTAGGCAACAGTGCATTAATGCGAGAAATAAAGCAAATAGGGTCCTAGGATTTATTTCGAGAAGCGTGAGCAATAGATCATCTAAAGTAATACTGAAACTTTATCTAGCATTAGTAAGGCCACATTTAGACTACGCAGTACAATTTTGGTGTCCTTACTTTAGAATGGATATTAATTCGTTAGAAAATGTACAGAGAAGAATGACTAAAATGATACATGACGTCCGGAACCTGTCATATGAAGACAGACTGAAAAGACTAAGTCTGCATTCGCTAGAGAGGCGTAGAGTAAGGGGAGACTTAATTGAGGTTTTTAAGTGGATGAAGGGTTTAAATAAGGGAGATATTAGCAAGGTACTTAAAGTGAGCATACAGGATAGAACTAGAAATAATGGTTTCAAACTAGAAAAATTCCGTTGCAGAAAGGAAATCGGTAGAAATTGGTTTGGTAATAGAGTAGTAGACGAATGGAATAAGCTACCTAGTAAAGTAGTTGCTGCCTCTTCCATTGAGAGTTTCAAGCATAGGCTAGATAAGCATATGACAAATAAGGGGTGGATATAGAATAAAGAAAATATTATAACCAATACTAATTCAAAAATAAATTTTCTTTTCAGGTTACACTATGATAGTCTCTATTCTCCTTTCACACTTTCCTGTAAAATGTCCACGCCAGTTTTTCTATACGGCGTGGTGTTCTTTCTGACTTTTTCCTGCCGGCTTCAGCTGGAGGGTTTGGAGGGCGGGGGAGAGCCTTCTTCTTTGCTATCCTTATCTCATTCTAGTAGTTCAGTTACTCTTCTAGGAGCTGCCTAGCATGGGCCAACAGGCCTACTGCAGTTATCCTCTCTTCTTATGTTCTTATGTTCTTATGATACAAATGCCATCCATGAGCTTCTGTCCTTGCTCAGTAACGGCCCTATTCCCACTACACACACCCACTCCCCTTCATACACATCCTGTCACTTGACTACAACTGACATGTAAGCCTCATTTATCAGAACAGCAACTCCACCAACAACTTTTTAAATTATATTGTCATGTGAATCCGGGATTGTGTTACAAACTAGATCCTTCTCTCTCTTTTCACACCATTTCACGTTAACGCTCTCCTAGTCAGTCTCTCACCCTACACTCGCTCCTCGATACCGATACATGTAAGAGAGTTTCGGGATAGGATCTCCCGTAGCTAAATAAAAGCATATGATGATAACAACAATAAATACAAAATGCGTCAGCATACCAGAGGTGTTAATAATTTGGCATAACATTTACCCTTCCTACATTATCCCGTTATACAGCATCACAACACACACACACACACACACACACACACACACACACACACACACACACACACACACACACACACACACACACACACACACACACACACACACACACACACACACACGCACACACACACACAAGCACACACACACACACATTCTCTCTCTCTCTCTCTCTCTCTCTCTCTCTCTCTCTCTCTCTCTCTCTCTCTCTCATAAACACAATTTCTCTAAAATCACAGCATGTTCGGTAATTGGCTTTTACTTACGCTATCAAATGTATCCAGGCACTCGTTACAGACTCGAGGTCAGACATCAAGGACAACATTTGAGACGCTCAGTAATTTTATTTTCCGCGATGAGTCTCAGCTCCTTGTGACTCACACTCAGATAAATAAAATGTTTAGTAAAGTCGCTCTTCCAATTATGCTGTGAAGTATCAAGTTAATTTCAGCCACTCACAGCAGACTCAGTGTCAGGCATCAAGGTTAGCTTTTGCAAGGCTCAGTAGTTTTATTTTCCGTGAACACTCAGTCTCTTGTGACTCACATTGTCACCTTAATAACATTACTTCGGCGTTACTTCATTTAAAGTAGTGCAGTGATCTCCACCATGACAGTTGTTTTTCTTTTCATTCTGTCTTCATCCATGTGTATTTTTACTAAGCCTTTTATTTTTACTATTTTTTTTTCTCATACTTTATTCTGCGTTTTTATTTCCGTTTTCCAGTTAATTTCATCTCATTTAACGCTTCCTTCATGTTTCTTTATGTATTTTTAGGTCAGTTTATATATCAATAGTACGTATATTATCTGTGGTTAGTTAGGGTAATCTGAATACACTATTAAATGCTTTTAAATTACTTTCTGCCTTTTCAACATGTGGAACAATAACGTCATCGTGAATGTAGGGTTCATATAGTAACCAGGATGTTGTTACCTTTTGTTTGTACAGCAACTCCAGTGTTCAGTGCCAGCTGATGCCTGACAGTTTTATTCAGCTGTACTGGACCAACGGCAATTTGAGAGTGTTAATTATTCCCAGGTGGTGAACTGAAACGGCTGGCCTAGTATTTGTCTGTGTGAGTATTTGTTAACACCCAGGCTGCTATGACCAAGTCTCAGCTGAGTAAAGGCATCTGCCAATAGCTGAAGTTAAATAACAGAGTTGTTCCCACCATCAGAGGGTTAAAGATAACATTCTTACCATTCTCAGGCTTTGTGACTCATCTGCAGCTGCATAAAACAGTCTCGGCATGAAGCAGCTGCATAATACAGTCTGCTGCTAGTCATGTGGTGTCAGATGCAATAGAAAAATATAACTGTTCCCACCATGGGTGGTTCAGTAGTACCTGAATTACGGTAAATCTTCCTAAAGGCTCCTATGACTCACTCTTACCTGAACAAAATAATCTGGAGAGTATAATAGTTGTTCTTTCCATGAGAAGATTTCTGTAGTCATCTTTACGTCCGTCTTTCCTCATTTCTCCCTTCCTCCTCTCCCTCCCTCCTTCCTTCCTCTCCCTCATTCTTCCTTTTCTCCTCTCTTTCACTTCTTCCTCCTCGTGTTATTCCATCCTCCCTTCTCTCCCTTACTACTTCCCTCTCCTCCTCACACTTTTCTTCCTCCTCATCATCATGATCATTTCTTCATTCCGTCTCTCCCACATTCTCCTACAGGTGGCCCAGCTACTGAGACATGGCAGTCACAGGCTGTGATGCATGGGGGGGGGGGTAGGTGCTGGGGGTGCTGGTGGGACTGAAGGTGCTGGTGAACTGGGTGGTGCCGTGTGATGAGGTGTGGATTTGCATTTGACAGTTTATTCTCTCCGACAAGGATAGTATGTTTTCACCCCTGTTTGACTGTTAGCAGGATTACTCAAAAACTAAAAGGGATTTTGGGACCAAATTTGGTGGGTAGATAGCCCATGTCCCACGGAACAGTCGATTAACTTTTGGGACTGATCCGGACCGTATTACAGTTTCTGAATCCGGAAAACGCCTTTTACAAAACCCTAATCAATGTTGAGAAAACTTAATTCATTATGAAGAGTGGTTTGGAAATTATGTTGTCCTTGTCGGAGGCATGCACTCCACTGAGTGCCCCTCTAGTTGTGTTAAAGAGAAAACAATACACAGTGGGCTTAACCCCTAGTGACATACCAAGGGTGGACTGTCATGGTAGTTTAACTGTCTAAAAATATACAGAGTGTTTTATTTAGAGAATGATGTTAACATCCAATGAGGCTAGGTTACATCCATGCGATTTATTTTAACATCCAATGAGGCTAGGTTACATCCATGCAGTTTATTTTAACATCCAATGAGGCTAGTTTACATCCATGCTATTCATTTTAACATCCTACGGGGTTAGTTTACATCCATGCTATTTATTTTAACATCCAGTTAGGATAGTTTTGATCCATGGTATTCATTTTAACATCCAATTAGGATAGTTAAGATTCATGCTATATATTTTAGCTTATGAGAGCCATGTTATCTTCAGACAGATCAGTTCACACCTATTGCAGTTAAATTAGATTCTGTAAGTCTACCTCAGAGCTCTCAGATAGATGCAAGTTGAAAGAAATCAGTTCGTCAGGGAAAATATTAAGGTTCAGGACCAAAGTTTACAAAAAATGTTAATATGTGTGTGTGTGTGTGTGTGTGTGTGTGTGTGTGTGTGTGTGTGTGTGTGTGTGTGTGTGTTTAATCCAAGTGAGAGGGGGTCTTCACTATGATTTTTCCGGCGCACTTGCGTCGTTTAGTACTTACCCTTGCTCAACCCAGCCTATCCTATTCTAACCAAACTTAATCTAACATGATCTAACAACTTAATTTTAAGGTATATGCGATAACAACGGAGCGAGGAGCTGCAGAATCCCCCTCCCCCTCCTTATTTACTAAGTACAAAACAAAGGGTTGGCCCCGGAAATGTCATAGTGGAGATCTCTATTTCGTCCTTAACACACACACACACACACACACACACACACACACACACACACACACACACACACACACACACACACACGTCACCTCCACGAAAGAGTGTGGCCAAAACCGTTCAACTCAGCTTGTGTTGTGGTTTTGCAAATACGGCCACTCAGGATATTCGGTTCCTCTCAGGTGCATCTGATCGATTAAAAGTCATTATACATCAGGTCAGGTCAGTCTGATGAAAACATGTGCCAGAAATCAGTCTCGTCGGTGCACTGATTTTGAGATACATCAAAGCAGGTCTTGCATATCTTAGGTGGGGTGCGCGGTGAGGTGGGCAGGACACATATTCCCGTATTGGAAGCTGTTTTGGTGCTGGCGAGGGACGCCTTCATGTAGTGGCACCGATATAGCCAGGCTGCTCCTCCGTCCAGTTATACAAACGTCCCACAGCTCAACTCCGTCCCTATCCTCCGAAATGATAATGCAAGAGAAGGATAACTTTAGCGTGCAGTCCACTTGGTTCACGTTCACACCAGCCTGGAGACACAACAAGACATTTCAGTACCTCGAGCAAAGTTTTCACCTCCCTGAATGATCGCTTTATTTTATCGGTAAACATAAACTAAGCTAATATTAACACACTAACTTACCCTAACACATCAATCGAATTTAACCTAGACATGTCCGAAGAATCAAAACTGCTAAAACGGATTACAGTTCCGAAACACTGTATGTGGCGGTGGTGACTGGGAGGATGTTACTGTGACGGACGGTGAGGTTCTGGGTGTTCGTCCGAGCGTTCTTCCTCGCCGTCCTGCCTCCACTACCGTCCTCACCCCAGTGATCACATATTAGTACTAGAGAATACTTCCCTGACATTTCCCATGGGGTTCCCTTCCCCGTAATTGTCTCTCTTCTACTGTCACCTCTGTCTCTCTAGGTGGAAAGGAAAACCCTGGTAAACGAGGACTGAATGAAGGACGGTATACGTGTCAGGAAAATTCATCTCCAATAATTCGAAGTCAACAGGCAGAAATGTGATGGGGGTGGAATGCTGTTAAGAAATAAGTTTACGGGATGCTGGTGGTAGTAGGGCAGGACGTGGGAAGTACAGGGATAAGAAAGTGGGCGTTGCATGTTGACTGGTATGGGCGTGGCGATGGCTTAACTGCAACCTTTCCCACCACGGGTGCAAACAGACACATGAGTGGTCGTTAATGAGCAGGGATGATGTTTCTGGATTTCCTTCTGTCGATGCCACCCCTCATTGGATATCACATAGAGAACCATTATGGCTTTTGTGAGATTCCTCCTGGGCTTTATCGTTCATTCGTTCATTTATCAAGGCTCCAACATGCTTGCCTATAACGATCTTGGTTATCTAATGGTGGCTGTCTACGCTGCTCGATCTCTAGCAGCCTCTATATTTTGTTCCTTATCCGTGAGGTCACACTCTATGATCTCGTCCCAGGTCTTTTCCTCTGCGTCTCGAAACTCTTCCCTCAATGTTGACGTCTCTCTCCCGCCGCACCCAACTGTCGTCCTCCATTCACTCCCCATACCCAAACCATCTCAGTCTACCCCTTCTCATCACAACACTAATCCATCAAGACCCAGTCTTCCTCTCAGCTCTTCATTCGCAATCCAGCCTCCCCCGCCCATGGTCTGTTATGCTTGGAATTAAATTACTAAATATCATTGAAATACGGCTGGATAGTGTACCTGGAACAAACTACCTGTGAATAAAGAAAATGATGTAGCATATATACTGTATATACTGAGTTATTACTTCCACCCAGGTTATGTTATTGTTATTTTTGCTAGATTTACCTGGTGACCGTAAGTGATGGCCTGGGACAAATTTCTCGTGGAGAGGAGACGGCTGTGGACGAAGCCAGGACCCCAGCCGGCCAACAAGCCTCTGTACTCGGTGGGTGATGGCATAGAAGATATGTACGTGGATCCAGTGTCGATATATACGTACCCAGAGCCAGAGAATGGCCACGCTGGGGGCATGAACGTGGCCCCGGATGACGCGGATCAGGGGCCCCGGGTGTGTCAGGAAACCCCAGGGTCAAGAAAGAGGCCTCGTCCGTGCAAGGTGAGTAAGAAAGTAGGGTCAAAAGGAGTCTAACATAAATTAGGAAAAAATTGAGAGGAATCCCTAGAGACGGAACTGAGAGGAATCCTTAGAGTTCTTCACCACACTCAGTCAGAAAAGGCCTCATTAAGACAGAGTTCTTCACCACACACAGTCAGAAAAGGCCTCATTAAGACAGAGTTCTTCACCACACACAGTCAGAAAAGGCCTCATTAAGACAGAGTTCTTCACCACACACAGTCAGAAAAGGCCTCATTAAGACAGAGTTCTTCACCACACACAGTCAGAAAAGGCCTCATTAAGACAGAGTTCTTCACCACACACAGTCAGAAAAGGCCTCATTAAGACAGAGTTCTTCACCACACACAGTCAGAAAAGGCCTCATTAAGACAGAGTTCTTCACCACACACAGACAGAAAAGGCCTCATTAAGACAGAGTTCTTCACCACACACAGTCAGAAAAGGCCTCATTAAGACAGAGTTCTTCACCACACACAGTCAGAAAAGGCCTCATTAAGACAGAGTTCTTCACCACACACAGTCAGAGAAGGCCTCATTAAGATCCATCACTGAAATTTAACCCTTTACGGGTTAAAAAATCTTAACTACTCCATTTCAATTACTGCCAAATGTTCTAAGTCACCTGAGTTTGCTCTTTCAAGACGTGATAAACCTGTTTTTAACCCCAAAATCTTCTTCGAATGAACAATGCCTTGCCGTGGTGGAGAAGCCTGTGTATCCCAGTGAGTAGTGGAGCAATACTAGTCAGGTGCAACCATACTAAGCAGGTTCACTGCTTGTGATCAACAGCAAACTGGTTCCCTCTCAGTAATAGCCTGAGGCGGGCCAGGGGTGTGCCGTGTCAGGCCTCCCTACAAACAAGTTCCATTAAGCCATGGCCCCATTCGCCAGCAGCGATGGAGCAACTGTCCATGGCAGACATGGACAGTTTAAGGACCTCCCATTGGCACTGACCCTTTCTCCCTTCCTCCCTGTGCTTTAACGCCAAACCGGTTCATCACTAAGCAGCTTCATCGACAAAATCACTCCAGCACCAGCCTTAGTGCCATATGGCCAACTTATGGCTTGGTGCTAGTTCTTGATTACTCCTTCCTTCCTCCCTTCGTCGGTTGAGGAAGCTCCATAACTCCTTTCCCAAAGCGATTTATTTATTTATTACACCTCACTGCCCTCTTCTATGTTTCATAATCCTTCCAGTATTACTTAATCCAAAAATAAATCGCTGAGGAGGAGGTGCTGGGGAGCTACCTTAACCGACGAAATAAGGGGGTTGTCAGAGATTTTCATAGACGATATAATAATATTTTTTAAAATATAAATTATTAACATACCTAAAGCTGTCTGTAATAGCCTATGTGATTAACCCTATCAACTCGAGAATGTCCTTTATCTTTTATTCTTGATGCTGCCAGACGGTTTTACTCAGATTAGGAAAGCATCCTAGCAGTGAAGGGGTTAAGGAAGGCTACATCTTACCTGCACAGATAGATACAATATTTTTTTTTTAATGTGAGGAAGAAGGAACCAAAGGCAACGAGCCCCCAAAACTGTTCCTTCCAAGAGAAAAACAAAATACAAGAGAGAGCCAAATTCAAGATCCATTCAATTTCGAGATGCCTGGAAACACTGCGTTTGAAAGACTGGAGATCATAGGAAGCAGGAAATACAGACAGAAGGAGACAGTTCCAGAGCTGACCTGTTGCATAAATAAAGGACTGGGAGTAACGGTTAACTTTTGCATTAGAGATTTGGACAGAAAAATGGTGAGAGTTTGCTGCTAGACGGGTGCTACGCGCCCGTCGTAGGGGTGGAGGAATGCATACAGACAGGTCAGAAGAACAGTGACCACTGAAGTAGCTATAGAAAAGAGATAAAGATGCAACAGTGCGGCGAAGAGACAGAGGTTGAAGGGAGTCAGTAAGAGGGGGAGAGTTAATGAGACGAAAAGCCTTTGACTCCACCCTATTGAGAAGAGCTGTATGTGGGGAGCCTCCCCACACATGAGAGTTGTACTCCACACAGGGGCAGATAAAACCCCTGTATAGAGTCAACAATTGTGCAGGGATAAAGAAGGAACGGAATCAGCTTAGCACACCCAATCTCTTGGAAGCAGATTTTACAAGAGATGTATTATGATCTTTCCAAGATAAGTCCCGAGTAAATGAAACCCCAAGCATGTTCAGCGATGATGCAGGATTAAGTTGAATATTGTTAAACATTAGTGGGTATACCTGTGGAAGATTTTGTCAGGTTGATAGGTGCAAAAATTGAGTCTCTGATGCATTAATAACAACCAGATTATTTTTACCCCAGTCAGAGATATGAGCCAAATCAGACATTAGGTGTGCCATAGCCTCATCCCTTGTTTGTTGAAGTAACTGCTGAGATGAACGTTGTGGGAATCGAATGGAAAGGTGAAGGATGGAGTCATCAGCGTATGAGTGGATAGGGTTAGATGTACAGCTTAGAAGGTCATTGATGAATAAAAAGAAAAGAGTTGGTGATAGGACAGAGCCCTGAGGAACACCACTGTTAATAGATCTAGGATAAGAATGATGGCCATCTACAACAGCGGCTATAGAACGACCAGAAAGGAAGCTGGAGATGAAGGCACAGATAGTAGGATAGAAACCGTAAGAGGGCAGTTTGGAAATTAAAGATTTATGCCAGGCCCTATCGAAAGCCTTTGAGATGTCAAGTGCAATGGCAAAGCTTTCGCCAAAGTCCCGAAAGAAGGATGACCAGGAGTCTGAAAGGTAGGTGAGAAGATCGCCAGTGGAGCGTCCCTGACGGAACCCGTACTGATGATCAGAAAGAAGGTTGTGGTAGGAAAGATGCTTTAAAATTTTTCTAGTAAGAATAGACTCAAACTCTTTTGAGATACAGGATGTTAAAGCAATTGGACGATAGTTGGAGGGTTGGGAGTGGTCACCCTTCTTTGGGACTGGCTGAATGAGAGCAAACTTCCAGCAAGACGGAATGGTACAAGTTGACAGACAAAGGCAAAAGAGTTTGCCTAGGCATGGTGTAAGCACAGAAGCACAGTTCTTGAGAACAACAGGAGGGACTCCATCAGGCCCATATGCCTTATTAGTATTGAGGCCTGTGATGGCAGAAAATACATCAGCTGAAGAAATTTTAATGTTAGCCATGAGGAAGTCAGAGGGGGGAAGTGATGGAGGAACAGCACCGGAATCATCTAAGGTGGAATTGGAGGAGAAAGTCTGAGCGAAGAGATCTGCTTTATCAGTAGAAGAAATAGCTACAGAGCCATCAGAGTAGAAAAGAGGAGGGAAGGATGATGAGGTAAAGTTGTTAGAAAGGTTTTTGGCAAGGTGCCAGAAGTAGCGGGAAGAATTCGAGTTAGAGAGTTGACAGCATTTTGTACGGATGAAATTATTTTTAGCAGAGCGAAGTACAGACTTGGCACGATTCCGGGCAGAAACATATAAAAGATGTGATTCTGGGGTGGGTTGGCTCCGTTACCCTTTATAGGCCCTCTCCTTGTTGCGGACAGCATTAGAACGAGCGTGATTAAACCAAGGCTATGGTGCATTAGTCAAAGGATATGAGAAAGGAATGTATGCTTCCATGCCCGAGAGAATAACTTCCATAATGCGCAAGGCACACCCAGATGGCTCCCGGCCATGGAAGCAATAATCATTCCATGGAAAATCAAAGAAGTACTGCCTGAGGGTGTCCCAATCCGCAGCTCCAAAGTGCCACAGGTGACGTTTCTTTGGAGGGTCCGCAGGCCGTACCGGAGCGATAGGACAGGTTAAGTTGATAAGGTTGTGATCGGAGGAGCCCAACGGAGAGAAAAGATTAACAGTGTAAGAAAAAGGATTAGTTGTAAGGAAAAGGTCAAGTATGTTGGAGCTCTCTCCAAGGCGGTCTGGGATACAGGTAGGGTGCTGTACAAGCTGCTCTAAATCATTAAAGATAGAAAAGGTGTAGGCTTGTTCACCAGGTGGATTAGTGAAAGGAGAGGAGAGCGGTGGTGGTGAACATTGAAATCTCCAAGAATGGAGTTTTCAGAGAAAGGAGAAATGGATAGAATGTGTTAATGTTAAAGATTTTCATCCCCCGACATCTTTCTATCAGACTCCCAACATGGATTCTAACCTAAGAACTCAACCGCCACCCAACTCTCCAAGTCAATTAATCCTGCATGACTTCAACAAAAACTACCCATCATCAAGAACCACACCATAGACATAAACAACCCTTCTTGCACAGTGCCACAACATATCCTAGTAAGTAATACCCTAGACAAAAATATGAAAAAAAAAAAAAAAAAAAAAAAAAAGCTGGCTAACTTTCTATCAGGACGAAAAGCCAAGGTACACTAAGTTATATTACCATAGGTGTTCCGCTCTGTCCTTTCACTGAAACTTTTTTACATTCTCCCCCATGACCTGCCAGCCCCTCCCCGTTCAGTAACAGTACTGACCTGCCAAACCCTACCCCGTTCAGTCCTATGCGGACTACCTGGCAATAGCTTCACAACATCCTGAAACTCAACAAACAGCTGCCCAGCTCAAACTACCTGCTAGAAAACTGGAATGTACACAACAGAATGATTGCCTAATAAACCACATTAACAGTTATTTTCTTCACTCCAGGCAGACATGAATCTCAAACACATCCTTAAGTTCCCGTCGTTAACCAGCCACTTTCACTGGACAGATGGCCAAAAATTCTAAGACTCACCTTGGACATACACACACACGATCATTTCCCAGTGTACAAATAACATCAGTGCAAAGGCATCTCGCAAACTCAATGTCCTGAAGACACTCAGAGGCACTGTTTTAGAACAACAGAATAAAATCCCAGAAAACCATATAAGCAATATATTAAAACAACTGTCCTACCTGGGATCTAGTCTTGACCCACTCCCTCTCTAAACTTAAGAGACCGCAAATGAAACTTTTCAAAATAATAATCGGATGCAGTAAGACCACAAATAGTAAATCAACTACATTAAGAAACAAAAATACTTCAGTCAAATGTCAGATGACTGTGAGCAGCAAACAATTCACTACATTAGCCCAAGACCCATTTCACCCGAGAAATTCCTGCTGCATCATCCCTTCCACAAAGAAACAAGAAATGAACAATTGCCCAGCACTATACAGAGTACCTAAACAACATCCCCCTCAGTCATCCAACACTACACCTCACAAACACATATATAAACATATAGACATCACATCAAACCAAAATCTTCAACCAAACAGCATCCCTCATGAACCAGCACCAGACATACGTCCCTCAGACACTACACTACTCAGGGAGACACGAGTACACCTACCCAGGTTGGGATGCTCTCACCACCCATCCTTGACTGAATAACAACACAAAATAGAACTCCAAAGCAATTCACTATGCCTGCACTACGGTGCAGCCCCCACTTCATAAACACTTACATTATGCATCACACTACCAGTGCACAGCCAATCCTTCAACATAAGTTCAACCAAAGCCTTCTAAGAACGACCAGTTGAAATGGCCTGTTTCCTGGAGTCCAATGGATTCACATGCAGGTGAGGCTGGGATAGCAACAACATTCCCTCTACAAGCGTCTTTACTGAAACCTACATATCTTTATTATATCTTATATTTATCACTGTCTTCCCTGACCACACCACACCCCAACCCACCCAGCCACCACCAACAGCCAGGCGCCGAGCTGACCGCGCGACCTCAGAGCTTAACAATGTTACAAGCGAGTAATGGATCCGTCAGCCAAGGTAACAAGCTTAATAAACATCTCGCAGGGACGGAGAAGTGGATAACCCGATACTCCACCCAGTCTTTCATCCCGGTTAGGTGGTGACTGACAGTGCGATGAAGTATGGGGGAAGAAAAACACAGTTTCATTTTGTTTATTGGCAACATGGACCGTGTACGGAGAAATACCTCCATCTATACCACTTCTTATTATGATTTTTTTTTTTTTTGCCACAAAATATTTATTCTTATTTTTATTTTTATTTTCGAAGAATCCTCAAGCACGGAGAAATTTAGTGAAAAATATATCTAACCCCTACAGATAGAAAGCTGTCTCTTCTGTTCATATCACATTTCATGGGAGAGGAATACTGAATATTTATACAGCCTCAGATCCTTTAATTTCAGTTGCAGCTTGAACGTTCTATCCCAACCTCATATCACATTTCACAGAGGCGGAATACTGAATATTAAGATAGTCACAAATCTTTCCATTACGGTAAAGTAGTGCATTGCACCTGGTGAAATACGGAAGGAGAAATATCATTACTTTCTTGCTGGAAGAAGAATAATGGAAGAAGGAAGATGGATTATGGAAGAAGAGTTATGGGAGATGAATATTTAAAAGAAATTATATAAATGAACAATTCAAGAAAAATTATGGAAGATGTATTACTCTTGCTTGTAGCAGCAGTAACATAAAATATACAAGAAGAAGTATCTCATTTGTGGCTGTTGGCTGGGAGTATTTAGAAATGTGGTAGCTGGGGATACTAGTAATAGTTGTAGTTGTTCCCTAGGCAGTCTGGCTGAACAACTCCGTGATACTTGTAGTAGGTGGGGGAGCTCATCATCCACCAAATGGTTTCATGTAAACCAGGAAGCCATTTACTACGCTGGGTGACAGTCTGGACTGAGCCCGTAAGGGTACCGGGAGCAAGCTGGATCTTATTACTTAAAACTGCCACTCAAGGGCCTGTCATGTTGATTAGCCTCACATTAATGTCGGTACTGAGAAATGTAGCCCCGGGGTCCTACGTTCCTCACGGGAAATCAGAGAATTTGATGATGAATGAATGGATGGAGGTTTGGACGAAAAAAATTAATTTATCTTCTTCAGCCAGAGGACGTCTTGTGTGTTGTATTCTCGCCACCGACTGATTTCAGTCATAATTGGTGAGACCCTCGTAATGAAGGGATAAATGATGAATGTATCTGACCCTTCCAGTTTAAAGAGTCTCTCCTAAGCTAAACAAAAATCGCCATGTGGAGAGGATGGAGAGTGAGAAACTGACGAGGAGAGTGTATGTGAGTGAGGTGGAGGGGGGGAGATGGAGGGGGAGGCCAATGATGAGATGAAGGGATGGAGTGGAGAGGTATATAAGAGAGGGGTGTGTGAGTTGGGAGCGGGGCAGTGAAATGGCGGGGAACAGGGCGACATGGAGGCAATTTGTTTGTGGCCACCCCTTGCTGGATTAAGAAGTCTGGCAATAGATAGATAGATAGATAGATAGAAGAGCTCGGGTTGCCCAGCATAAGAGGTGACCAGTAACATGATGAAATACAGTCGGTAAGATTAAAAGAACATCATTTATATTTTATTCTGCCAAAGACGATAAATTTCATTCACCTTATGAACTTCCCGTAAGTGTCTCTTTGGCAGTCCTCATATCTCAGCGACAGGAAAATAACAGTAAAAGTAGATGATGTATATTCCAATTTCCACTCAATTAATGCCAGCATGCCACAAGGATCAGTTCTGGCGCCAATCCTATTCTTAGTTCATATTAATGATCTCTTATCTGTCACCAACAATCCCATCCATTCATTTGCAGATGACTCAACATTTCACAGTCCAATCACACTCAAGCACCCATTCACAAAGCTTAGTATCTCTAACTCTCAACTCAGGACAGCCATCTCCATAAATCAAGACTTGTCCAAGATCACTGAATTGGGACAAAATAACCTTGTCTCATTTAATGCTAGTAAATCCATATATACAATTTACTAATAGATATTGCCAGATGCGTATATTACCTTCAATGCTACTAATATTCCCATCACCAAACGTATTGAAATTATCGGAGTTTCACTTAACTGTGCCCTCAGCTGGACCTTTCATGTCAGATCACTTGCTAAAACCGCCTGAAAAAAAAAACAAAAACTTGGATTATCGTACAAAGCCTGTAAGTTCTTCACTGACGAGCAGTTTGCTACAATTTATAAGAGTCAAGTGCACTCTCAGCTAGAATTTTGCTCACCCTTGTGGAATGAATGTGGAGAGGTTGCACTAAAACAACTAGAGAAAATTCAGACCAAAGCTGTTGGAATTATTAACAACCCTGCCATTACAAATAAACTACCTCCCCTACAAGTAAGAAGGAATGTTGCCTCCCTTGCATTATTTTACAGATACTTTTATGGCAAATGCTCATACGAAGTTGCGTCCATTGTGCCACCTCTCTATGCCTTCCCTCGTGCTACACGGGCATCTGGCAGCGCTCATGACTGGAATGTCACTTAGCCATATTGCAGAACTTCTGCCTATCAGAATTCTTTTGTTCCCCGAACTGCAACTCTCTGGAACTCGCCTCCCCGGAGTTGTTTCCCCCCAAACTTCAACCTACAGCTGTTCAAGTCCAATTGTTACAGATTTTTTATGAATGGAGGATGCCAGTAATCTGGTGCATGGATTTTTTGGTATTCGTTTGTTTTTCCTTCCTCGGTTCTATTATTTAAAAAAATATATAAACTGGGGTCCAAATCAGTTCAAAACTGATGAGATGGCCTTTCCCTGTGACCTTGATCACTGAGTGGTCGTTCACAAAACTGGATCCCTTCATCACATACTTACCTTGATGCCTTCCATAAAATTGGGTCTAAATCGGATAAAATGTACGTAAGTTGATCTCTCCTTGACTCTTGACTTATTGTTCCCAAAAACAACATGTCAGCCCCTTGGGTGAGTCTCATCCCCTGCACCAGGTTTGGTTCAAGCCAGATGGCATCTGTTTTATTTTTTGTTTGGTCACAGATACACGGGTCGAACTTGCATCCTGCCCTGTGACCCTGAAATTTGAGTGACTTAAAAAAAAAAGAACAAAAAAATCGTTGTTTCTTTGCCCTCAGCCTTCCACTAAGTTTCATCAACATCAGATAAAAGCAAATAATGCTGACCCTGCTAGGTGAAGGTTTGACCTAACCCTGTCACTCTGATCTTTGTTCCTTTGTTCCAGGAAACAATAAGTAAGTTCCTTGGCTGACCCACAACGCCCCCACCAACTTTGGTTAAAATAGAGTAAAAACAGTTTGAGTAATTTTGTTCACACACACACACACACACACACACACACACACACACACACACACACACACACACACACACACACACACACACACACGGAACAAGTAAGGGCCTTGACACTGCTCCTAGCTAGTAGAGATTAAATGTTCTTCAATAATCTAAGCCTAGTAAGCTAAAGATATGAAAAAAGTGTACTACAAACACGTTAGTAATGAATAATTATATTTCCAATGAATATCATACTGTTATATTGTTGTTGCCAGTCTACAGTATACAGAGTAAATTACAGACTCAGTGACAGTAGGGTTGTAACAGTCATTCCTGGAGTACAGACATCATTTTACATGTGTCTCTGCGAGTCGCCAACAATTCTACCAAAGAAAGTTTGTTCTTCGCACGTCTCCTTCTCTGAAATTTGTATGCATCTCTGACCGAAAACTGAAATATACAAAAATATCTTTTTGCCACAAACTGAACCTGATTTGCTTTTACTACCATACAGTATTTACAAAGGATGAGATACAATTTCACACATTCATAAAACACTCAATACATAAATCCAAAGAAAAACCATGAAAGGGGAATAAAATTTCAGAGCTAATAATTAATCGTGAGCTTAAAGAATCACAAGGTCAAGGGAAACAACGTAAGGATAAGGGGCTGGTACTCAAGCCCAAGTGGCTTGAACACCAAGGTCAACTGGCTGGAAATGGAGTCGAGGGGCTGGTACTCGACGTCAAAGGGATAAAAATCAAGGTCAAGAGGCTGGTACTCAAAGCCAAGATGCACTCCAGATCTCGGGGCAAATACGCAGAAAGAATGGACTAACCATCAAGGCTGAGGCACTGATGCTTAATGCTGGCAGAGCAATATTGAAGTTCAAGTGAATAATACTCAAGGTTAGGCACGTAGCATTCAAGATCAAAGGGATATCACAAAAGGTCATCAAGGGTGGAATGAGACAGTTCAGATCCTGGATCCTCCCTCAGTCACAAACATTTGGGAAATATTTGAGCCATTGCCAATGTCATATAAAAGTCTTGAAATAAAGTAATTCTTTTAACTGCCATTGTACGCAAGCTTCGTTCAGTCGGCGTTGCAAATAACGAAATAATTCACCAGTTCGACAGAAATATGCATTAATTAATAAATTTATAAGACTGATATGGCTTTCATTACTTACTTATTAAGAATTTTTGTCATACCAGGCAGCTGGTGGTAGGTGGTGGCGACCATCATCCACTCCCCTGATGTAGTGTTGACTACTTCTTCATTCACCTTTATCATTCCTTTTCTGTGTCTGCCCTCCTCTCTTCTTATTTCTCCCATCTTCCCTGTGACTTTTTATTACTCTCCTTTTCTCTTCAGGTGACTTTAAATTAAGTGACAAACCTAATGCTTTCCTGTAAGCCAGGAAACCATTTACAACGCTGGGTGGTAACCATATAACCAACTGTACGTGTTCCCTAAGGGTCAACAAGTGGATTGGCAGAGGGTTAGTATCCTTCCCAGTAAAAAACGAACTCAAAGTCAAACGGCCACCCCTTATGTGATTATGGCGTCTGACTAGACAAAAGGACTGAAATAAGTACCTTTCTCTCCAACTGTTTGTGAAGTGGGAGGAGGCAATTCAAGCATAATGTCATTTTCAACCGGAATATCTAGTTCAGTCCAGTCAGACTAGGTAAGTCAGCTTGTTTCCATCCATAGTTCCCGTTCACCCAGTCGTGTGGCTGGAGACCAGAATGTAAACCAGTAGGTAGCCTCCTAGGACACACACACACACACACACACACACACACACACACACACACACACACACACACACACACACACACACACACACACACACACACACACACACACACACACACGCACGCACGCGCACACACACACACACACACACACACACACACACACACACACACACACACACACACACACACACACACACACACACACACACACAAGAAATATTTCATTCATTCATTCATTGCCAGACGCCATATATCCCAGACGGGGTGGCCAATGGCTTAGAGTTAATTGTTTTACAGGGAGGGGCACTAATCCTCCACCAACCCCACTTGACACGTAGGGACACAAGAAATATGCTACGGTTTATTATAATGAATTCTGTGCTGTCAATAGACACAAAATCTAGGCCATAACTTTTTCTCTTTAAAATGGTATTTTATATATGTCTTAACTCTCCCTACAAAGTACAGCGACCTGAAACCTGGTCCCGAATCCACAAAGTCTGCTTCAGCAAGTTCCTCGTCGTAACTCGTTCTTTTTCATCGGGTGAACAAAGTGAATGCAATATGTTAGCCCCTGGGGGTAGGGGGGTTTCAAGAATACTCCCCCAGTATCCCTGCTTGTCGTACGAGGCGACTAAAAGGGTTGGTGGTGGGTTAGTGCCCCACCCCGTAAAAAGAACTAACTAAAAAAGCAAATAAAGCGCCTCGGACCCGGACGGACCATACGTTGACGACTAAGGAACGGACAAAGGACATTCTGAGGCTAGGAACGTGGAATGTGAGAGGAGTGAATGATGAAGTGAAAGAGAGAGAGATTGTCCAGGTGCTTGAGGATGCAAAAGTGGATATATGTGGATTGACTGAAACTAAATGGAGAGGTGAAAGGATGAGAGAATGGGAATATGGTGTAGGTATATGTGCGGGAGTCAGTGAGAATGAGAGGGCAAGAGAGGGAGTATGTCTGATGATAAGCAAGAAGTGGAAGGAGAATATAAGAGAGTATGGAACAGTGGGTGCAAGGATTGTATGGGTGAGGATGAAAGTAGGTATACAAGCATGGGCGATTGTATGTGTGTATGCTTCAACAGAGGATCGAGTGGCAAGAGTGAAAGATGAGTTTTGGGCGAGAGTAGAAGCATGTATGGACAAGTTTGAGAGGAGTGAGAGAGTGCTGTTGATTGGAGATATGAATGGCAAAGTTGGGAATGTACGAGTGGATGGAGTGGTTGGTCAGTGGGGTGTGCCAGCTGAAGTAGATGGGAATGGTAGTGCTTTGGTGGACATCTGTGCTGGTAAGGGGTTGGCAATAGCCAACACCTACTTTCGTCATAAGATGATCCACCGGTATACATGGAGAGTAATGAGGAGGATGGATGGTGAACTTGTTGAACGAAAGGCAATGATAGACTACGTGTGTGTGGATGAGCGAATGAGAAGACAAGTGTTGGATGCAAGGGTGTGGAGAGGGTGGGGGAATGGAGTCTCGGACCATCACTTAGTGATGGCCAAGGTAGAGCTGCAAAGAAAGTGGTTGAGGAGGCGAAGGGGAAGACAGGAGGAAGCAGCTCCGGTGAGAAGAGTGGAGAAATTGCAAGATAGTGAGAAAAGGACAGAGTATAAGAGCATAGTGGAAGAAAGATTGGGAAGGTATGAGCTAGAGCAGATGGAAGGGGTGGAAGACGTATGTAAGATATTCACGGAAGAGATAAGCGCAGCGTGTGAGGCGGTTTGTGGAGTGAGGAGGAGATGCAAGGGTGTGCAAGGGACAGCATGGTGGAATGATGAGGTGAAACGAGCTGTGGAACAAAAGAAGAAGGCATATGGTGAATGGTTGGCGAGTAGAGGTAGGGGAGAAGATGAGAGAGAGAAGAGAGAGGTATATGTGAGCAGGAGAAGGGAGGTTAAGAGACTGGTGAAGGAGAGTAAGAAGAAAGTGGATGAAGAGTTTGGGAGGAATCTGAGTGTGAAATGGAGGGAGAGTAAGAAATTGTTTTGGAAGGAGGTAAAGAAAGTAAGGCAGTGTGAAAGGGGAAATAGTAGGGGAGTGAAAGATAGGAATAATAGATTGTTGGTGGAGAAGAGAGAGAAATTGAGGAGATGGAAGGAGCACTTTGAGGATTTGTTGAATGTAGAGAGTGAGAGCAGTGTGAGTATAAGTGGTTGGGGAATGGCTGGGAGAAGAAGAGATGAGAGGAGGGAGGAAGAGATCAGTAGGTCGGAAGTAGTGGAAGCGATGAAGAAGATTAAGCTGGGAAAGGCCCCAGGAATTGATGGAGTGTGTGGTGAAATGCTTAGGTATGGGGGTGAGATTGTTGTGGAGTGGATATGGAAGTTGTGTAGATTCGCTTGGGAAGAGGGAAGGGTTCCAGAGGACTGGAAATCAGGTATAATTGTTCCTCTGTACAAAGGAAAAGGGGAGAGAGAAGTATGTGGTAACCATAGGGGTATTTGCCTTCTTAGTGTGACTGGTAAAATATATGGTAGAATACTCATTGATAGGGTTAGGCATATGGACAGAGGAGCTAGTTGGAGAAGAACAAGGGGGATTTAGGAAGGGAAAAGGGTGTGTAGATCAGATATTTGTTCTAAGATGTTTAGTGGAGAAGTATCTAGAGAAGGGAAGGAAAGTGTATGCTGCCTTCATGGACTTGGAGAAAGCTTATGACAGAATAGATAGGCAAGGTATGTGGAAGGTATTAAGAATATATGGAGTGGAGGGGAAATTGTTGAGTGCTGTGAAGAGTATGTACGAGGGAGCTAGGGCTACGGTGCGAGTGGATGGTGAGCTGAGTGAGTTCTTTGATCTCAATGTGGGACTGAAACAGGGGTGTGTAATGTCTCCATGGCTGTTTAATATATATATGGATGGGGTTGTAAAGGAGGTACAAGGTAGGGCAGTGGATGTGGGGGTGGCCCTAATGAATGAGGGTGAGATTTGGAAGCTTCCGGTGTTGCTGTTTGCAGATGATACAGTATTGTTGAGTAAAGATGAATGGGAGTTGCAAGGTTTGGTGAATGAATTTGGGACAGTGTGTAGGAGGAGGAAGCTGAAAGTTAATGTAAACAAAAGTAAAGTTATGGTGTTTGAGAGGAATGAAGTCACAGAGTGTGCAGTGAGGTTGGATGGAGAGGATATGGAGAATGTGAGTGCATTCAAGTACTTGGGTAGTGTGATGAGTAAGGATGGAACTTTGGGGGATGAAGTACGTGAAAGGGTACAGCAGGGAAGAAAGGTTGTTGGTACACAGAAAGCAGTGATGAGAAATAGGGAGGTGAGTATGGAAGTTAAGAAGTCACTGCATGATGGTATTGTGATCCCTACCCTGACGTATGGAAGCGAGGCGTGGGCATTGCAAGAGGGGAACAAGTCAAGAGTGAGAGCAGTGGAAATGAGCTACTTGAGAGGAGCATGTGGAGTGACGTGAAGGGACAGGTTGACGAATGAAGAAGTGAAGAAACGTTGTGGGGTAGATGTGGATGTGGTTGAAAAGATTAGGAGAAATACACTGAGGTGGTTTGGACATGTGGAGAGAATGGAGAATGAAAGACTGACTAAGAGGGTGTATGTAGGTGAGGTGGAGGGAGGGAGAGGGAGGGGTAGACCGAGGATGAGGTGGAGGGACGGAGTTGAGAGGTATATGAGGGAGGGGGGGGGTGAGTTGGGGGGAGGGTAGTCAAATGGTGGGTGACAGAGTGACTTGGAGGCGTTTTGTCTGCGGCCACCCTTTGCGGGATTAGGGCGTCGGGCTATAGATAGATAGATAGAATATGTTATCATATCTCTTGCCCTTTCTGCAAATCAAAATCAGAGCACCAATTCATCATCAGCTTTTATTTGTTTTCCCAACCACAGTTTGTGCCGTGAGTGGGCAAGACATGGCTTTTATCCAAGTGTAGGAGGAAGAAAGAGGAAGGAAGGTGGTTGAAACGAGAGCATCCCCCAGTTATTGTCGTAGAATACGACCTTATGGCTAACAGTGGTATTGCTGCAGAAACCTCCTCAGAGCATTTGCTGTGAGCCAGGTTCTATGGTCTCTTGCTATGACGTTGGGCAGCACAGTTTTGTTAAGTTTGTTGTCGAAATGATAGAAAAGGAATGCGTGAAATTCCAGTGTCACGTTACTGCACCCAAACCAAATATTGATTACGAAGGAAGGGTAATTATCCGAGCAATAAATTATTTTTGCAGGGCGGACAAGGAACGGAGACAGCAGAAACTTGCCATATCTGCTGATTCTCCTGCAAATCAGTATCTGATTTATGGGACAGTTAATAATTGTTTGTTTGTGCTTCCAGGCCAGCAGTTGTTTGGAAACTATAATATCTCTGAGCTGGTGAGTGACACAGAATATCTTCCAGAGGTGTGAGATGTAGAATTTTCTGTAGTCAGCTCAGAATTTAATATTCAAGCGTTATCATCTCGTCAGTTTATGATAAGTATATATTGTTAGTTTCCAAATTACCGTCTCCTCTCAACTTTTACTCTTCACTAATAATAGGATGAATCTTTGAACAAAGTCGTACCTAGCCCCTTTCAACCGTTCGACGTATTTTTAGTTTATTTGTGATACATCAAAAGATGTGCTACAGTTTAGGAGAACCCCATATTGTTGAAGAGGTCGGTGAAGGGTATAGGTAAGCCATTCTTTTCGAGAAGTTATTATTAATCTGAATCTCCAGTTAAGAACAACGTATTAAAGCACATAATTAGGGAAACTGGCAAAATATATACTAGTAAACAAGACGTCCTATTGCTAACACTTATATAATATAATGCACTGATAGTAGATCAATGACTTTGAAGCTCATGTAGAAGGTAGAGTGCAGATAATTCATTTATTAAGTCATCTAATTAATCTACAGTGTCTCATTAATTTACTGTACGAATGTTATCTTTCATGAAGTTCCAAGGTAATTACATACGTCCTTAATGAGTAAACTCATTATCTTTTCCATCATCATTAATACGAGGTTCAATAAAAAGAATACGGAGAGTAGCTTGATTTAGCGGCTGAAGGCTGTATTATACCTAAACAAGTTTGTCATTTCATAGGGAGTTGTGTCACATCTGACAAAAGGAAAATAATTTAAAGATCTAAAATATGATGGGACTTGTCAGAAGGTCTCAAGGAATGAGAGAAGGCGAGAATGAAGGAGTAGGTGGTGAGGAAGTGAATTTCAAGACGAGAAAAAAGGAACTGAAACCAAGATACACGGCAAGGACCACTCACGAACATATTCAGCCATAACTGACGAGGAAAGCATCCAATATGTGTTCCGAAAACTAACACACAGCCGTTGACTGGTAAATCCCGGTCCCTGTTTTAGCGTTTAAACGCGAAGAGGTTTTGGGTAAATGAGACCCAGCCCAACAGTCTTGAGGTCGGCAGGTGGTGGAACAAGGGCTAGATGGTTGCACTGAAGAAACTGCACCGTAGCAATTACAATATATATACTGTACGAGTAAACAGATAGATAGATAGATCCTTTTCAACCGTGTTTAAAAATATTTTGAGACAGAGAAGAATTGTGAACCTGAAATTACATATGTTTGTAATCATATCTTGCACTACTTTTTACTGTGCAAGTTGTATCCAGATTTATGTTATATTGCTGTTTTCCAACTATCACTTCGCGGTTATATTAAGCTACACGAACACTCTCTAATACAAACAAATACCGATATTACAACTGTCTAGTCACCTCCATTATCGTACTTTTACAGCTGATAAGTGACTCGTCAGTACTGGTGCATAAATCAAACCGTACTGACACATGGAGGCCACAACACAGCCTTTCATCAATTAATAAACCGATAACAGCTGTCTGCCCTGATGACCTTAGGGTAGTCAACAGGTGTAAATATATTTTCATTAACATACTAGTTTGGCAGAGGGACGCCTTCACGTGGCGGCATCAATATACCTGTGTGATGAAACTGCCTGGATTATACAAACGCCCTCTGACCCCATCCCCATCTCCCCGAGAGAAGTATGGTTGAGTGCAGGAGGAGGGCAACTTCAGCGTGTAGTCCACCGGGTTCATATACAGATGAGCCTGGGCCTGCAACTACTACAACGAATATACTGCATATTGTTCAGTCTGTTAATGCCTTTACATGTTATATTTTATCCGTCTACAAATGATTAATACTAACTTAGGACAAATCTGTTATAATGATGGGGTGACTGAAAGATATCCCCAGAGTCCGAAAAGTCTCTCCTAAAATTATTTTGTTTGGAATCAGCCAGAATATAATACAAGACTACATCGTCGTGGGTCAAGTATAGAATACTACCCATAGAAGTGAACCAAGACAGTGCAAGGCGACGAGCCTTATAAGAGGCAATAATCCCCGTGACCGGTGTCTTGGCCAACAAACTTTTCTCCAGTCTTCCTCAACAATTATTGGACAGGCGGGGAGCCGAGTGATGGACACCCCAGTCCACCCTCGCTCACAAACTCGCCCACCTAATTTTGTATCAAAGACAATGAACCCTGAACTGATTCTTCTTGCCTAATAATTATGATTCCATCGTCATCAGTCATTCATAACACTGTTGAGACCGTACATTTTGCAAATATGTATGTAGTCACGAATATTGTGCAATAGTTCAAGGAAGAAGTCATCTATTCTCGGAAAAGAAACATCTTTCGTCAAGATAACTCGGTAAATGAGGCTACCACTGTGTAATGTCAGCATCAAATATTACTCATAGTTGGAGATGAAGAACAAGTAACAATTCTTCCACTATGATTCTCGGAAGCTAATGCCCTTAATATATTTCACGGAAAATTTGGCATAATTAATTTAACCATTATACGCTGAGGCTACATTTGTTATATAAGTAAATCAGTATTACGAGACAGATTTGTGCTGTTCAACACAGCATTCAACGCACATTGTAAAGAGATTTAATTCACCACTCCCAAACAACACGTAGTGCCAAATTGTACCAAATTAAGACATAGTACGTCTGTCACCATGCGTTAGTAGTCTCATTTAAGTTTCTGTCACACTTATCTATAGCCACATGTTTTTCCCTACCATCTGAGTGGCCGCAAACCGGTTATTCTTTGCCAGGGACGTGTTTGACCGCTCACAGCCACGCAGCTGTGGCGTGACGTTTGAAGATTGACCGCCTCTGTCTGACCCGGACAGTATGTTAACAGCGAGAAATAACAGGAAGATGACCACTTGCCTGAGGGAAAGGTTACCACCAGTAACAAAAGCGTTGCCCAGGAAAAACAAGCTGAATGATAACCACGGATTATGTTATTTAAAAAAAAAAAAAAAGTGCATTCGTCGATGGTGTACAGTTCGTGACACCGTGAAAGCATCAAAGGGGAATTAGGTAATGGATGAAGTTAGCCAATGAATGGGTGGGATTGGCAGCAATGTTGCGTGAATGGGTGGGATTGGCAGCAATGTTGCGTGAATGGGTGGGATTGGCAGCAATGTTGCGTGAATGGGTGGGATTGGCAGCAACGTTGCGTGAATGGGTGGGATTGGCAGCAATGTTGCGTGAATGGGTGGGATTGGCAGCAATGTCGCGAGCAGACGGACTGGGGTAATAAAGTGTAATCGGTAAAAATGGGTGTTGTGGGATTTGGGGTTTGAGTGCATTGATAGTATATTTGAAGGTACTCTGTAAGAATGGAATGTGTTGGGAACGAAGGACAGATGGAGAGTGGAGAACAAAGAAAAAGGTGGGATGCGCTGGATGAGTGTGTGCTCCTTAAAAAAAAAAAAAAAAAAAAAAAAAAGTGCCGCAGGAATAATGGTTTGCACCAAGTGAAGTTTTATCTGAAAGTTTCGTTACACAAGGACATGATTATGAACAAAAAGAAAAAGTTCATATTCCTCTCATATACCCAGCTTTATTTATAGAGAGGAAGAGAGAGTTGAAAAGATCAGTAAGAGAGGTAAGAAGTGAGTGGATGAGGATTTTGGAAGGAATCTGAGTGTAAAGTGGAGGGAATTTAAGAAAATGTTCTGGAAAGAGGTAACGAGGGTTAGACAGGGTGACAGAGAAGTTAGCTGGGGAGTGAAAGATATAAATGGTAGATTACTAGTGGAGAAGGGTGAAAAAGTGAGCAGATGGAGAGAACACTTTATGGAATTGTTGAACATAGAGAATGAAAGTAATGCGAGTGTAAGTGGTTAGGAAATGGCTAGGAGACGGAGGGATGTGAGAAGAGAGGAAGAAATCAGTAGGATGGAAGTTGTGGAAGCAATGAAGAAAATTAAAATGCAGAAAGCCCCAGGAATTGATGGAGTGTGTGGTGAAATGCTGAAGCATGGGGGAGAGATAGAAGTAGAATGAATGTGGAAGATGTGCAGATTGGCCTGGGATGAAGACAGAGTCGCAGAGGATTGGAAATCAGGTATAATTATTCCCCTGTACAAAGGAAAAGGGGAAAAAGAATTATGTGGTAATCATTGGGGTATTTGTCTTCTTAGTGTAATAGGAAAAGTGTATGATAGGATACTTATTGACAGAGTTAGGGAAATAACAGAGGAATTAGTTGGAGGACAGGGAGGTTTTAGGAAGGGAAGAGGCTGTGTAGATCAGATAAGTAATCATTCTTAGATCTTTAGTGGAAAAGTTTCTAGAGAAGGGAAAAAAGTTGTAAGCAACCTTCATTGATTTGGAGAAAGCATATGACAGGGTGGCTAGGCAAGGATTGTGGAAAGTATTAAGAATATATGGAGTAGATGGGAAGTTGTTGAATCCCGTGAAGAGTATATATGAGGGTGCTATGGCTGCAGTGTATTTGTGGATAGTGAACTGAGTGAATTTTTCAATTTGAAGGTTGGGCTGAAACAGGGATGTGTCATGTCTCCATGGTTGTTCAATCTGTATATGGATGGGGTTATAAATGAGATACAAGGTAAGGCAGTGGATGTTGAAGCAGCCCTAGTGAGAGACGGCAGTGTTTGGAAACTACCTGTACTGTTGTTTGCAGATGATACTGTGTTGTTAAGTGAAGACGAAGGGGAACTGCAAGGCTTGGTGGATGAGTTTGGGAAAGTGTGTAAGAAACGGAAACTAAAGGTGAATGTAGGGAAGAGTAAAGTTATGGTCTTCGAGAGAAGTGAAGTCAGTGAATGTACAGTGAGTTTGAATGAGGAGAAAATGGAAAATGTGAGTGCGTTTACTGAAAGTTCTTGGGTAGTGTGATGAGTAAGGATGGAAGTTTAGAGGGTGAAGTGCTTGAAAGGGTACAGGAAGGAAGAAAGGTTGCTTGTTCCTTGAAACCAGTGATGAGAAACAGGAAAGTGAGCATGGAAGTGAAAAAGTTATTACATGACAGTATTGTGATACCATCTCTAACTTATGGAAGTGAAGCTTGGACCTTGTTGAAGGGACAGAGTCAAGTGTGGAAGCAGTGGATACGAGTTATTTTAGAGGAGCATGTGGAGTCACATGGAGAGACAGACTGACAAATGAGGAAGTGAAGGAATCTTGTGGTGTGCATGTGGATGTGATAGGAAGCGTTAGGAGGAACACATTGAGGTGGTTTGGCCATGTGGAGATGATGGAGAGTGAGAGACTGACGAGAAGAGTGTATGTGAGTGAGGTGGACGGGGGAAGAGGGAGGAGGAGGCCAAGGATGAGATGGAGGGATGGAATGGAGAGGTATATGAAAGAGGGGGGGTGAGCTGGGAATGGGGCAGTGACATGGCGGGGGACAGGGAGACATGGAGGCGATTTGTTTGTGGCCACCTCTTACGGGATTAAGGGTCTGGCAATAGATTGATAGATAAATAGATAGATAGATTTGACCCTGGTGATTAATTTATGCATAATAAAACATTTTACGTTAATACTGATCTTGCTGTACCCCATATTTTATGGATCGCATTTTATATCTTAAAAAGGCTGTGCAGGAGTAATTACCTCCGTCGTTAAAGCCAGGTAAATGAGAGCAGAGTGAGCCTGCCCTGTCGTTGTTGTTGTTGTTGCTGTTGGAGAGCGCTTTGACATACACCTTCACTGCACTAACACTATTAATCGAATAGCAATCCTTTTTCCACGGAATGCCCTCAAGGAATTTCTCCACCCCAACAATGCTGCAACTCATCCTGTCCATTTTTCCCCCACGCCCGTTTCTTTACCCCCAACATATTTTCAATCTTGGTGGATATTTTCAAATATATATTCACTGCACTCAAACCAATAATGACAAGTGGTACCAGACACAACAAACCCAGCCCGAAAGCAGTTGGTTTATTTTCAACTGTTTTCATGTCGTAGCCCTCTGAAAATCTGTGCTCTTGCGTTTCACCTTTCAGTGTCACTCAAGGTCAAAAGTTATGGTGCCAGATAAAAGCCCATATGAGACTTCCTATGTATTGATAATAGTACATCCATCTTCAGCCAGTTTCTAGTTATAGCCCCCTGAATATCCGTGGCCTTGAGTTTGACCTTTCAAGGTCACTCAAGGTCAAAGGTCTTGATGCCAAATGAAAGCCCGTATAGGAGATGTTTTATGCTAATAATGGTAAAAATCTCTATCTTCAACCAGTTTCAAATTATGGCCCTCTGAAAATCAGTGACCTTCATTTTGACCTTTCAGGGTCACTCGAGTGTCTCCAAAATTTGATCATTTTCTTTTGGGACCAATGCCCACATATCCTGAAAGTTTCATGTAATTTCATTCAGTCGTTATTCCGCAATGTTGCCAACAAAGAAACAAACAAATAAACAAAGAAACTCAACCAATAACAATACTTCACTGGACAGCGTCCGGGCAAGTTACTGCTACGACTACTACTACTACTACTACTACTACTACTACTACTACTACTGCTACTGCTAAATATGATGATGATGATGATGATGATGATGATGATTACTTTAACTTCGAAATTTACTTTCTATTTAAGTCTTTCTGCTTGCCACCCACTTGCTTGATGTAGCGTACAGTAGAGCTAGTTTCAGGTGACTCCTCATTGAGTGACAAGTCAGATGGATTCCTGTAACCCAGGAAACAGTTTATTACGCTGGGTGGTGTTGTGGGTTAAGGCGCTCTAACCGGACGAATGCGGCAATAAGGGCTTACATCCGAGGGTTGGTTGGGGTTTGTTGCTCACATAATGCCACTCAGGGACGAGATACTGGTCATCCCTGCCTTAAATGACAGGATTGAGCAGCTTAGTCCCGGGCCCCTTAGCTGTTAATGGGCCAAAAAGGATGGCATGACATAGATATATTTCCAGACGATTTCATTCATCTTAGGGGAGACTTTACGAAATGGATACGTCAGACATGGCCTCCATTAACCCCTTAATTCCAAATATCTCCCTTAAGCTGAATAAAACCGTCTGATATTTAGCAAGAATAAATATAAATACGTCACTGGAGTGAAGGGGTTAACAATAGTTTAAAATTAACCTTTTTAATCAGATGTCGTGTTATTCATTTCATTGTTGCTGACTCCGCACGATTTTATACATTTTAGTACCAACTTGGAGTAACAGGGGGAGGGGGTTAGTTTGGTTTTCTAACAGCCATTGTAGCCTATCCAAACCTGACCTTACCAGTGAACCCATGACCACACCTTTATTTCTACCGGTATATCAAACAAGAAAGAAAGGTACTTGTAGTGTGTTAGTCATAACTGAGAGAGAGAGAGAGAGAGAGAGAGAGAGCGAGGTTACTGCCTTAACTTAGTTGTCGATGTCATAAAGCTATTAAAATTAACCTCACGTGCCCTGGTATCTTCTACACACTTCCCAACCCTGGGGGTAGGGGGGTTTCAAGAATACTCCCCCAGTATCCCTGCTTGTCGTACTAGGCGACTAAAAGGGTTGGTGGTGGGTTAGTGCCCCACCCTGTAAAAAGAACTAACTAAAAAAGCAAATAAAGCGCCTCGGACCCGGACGGACCATACGTTGACGACTAAGGAACGGACAAAGGACATTCTGAGGCTAGGAACGTGGAATGTGAGAGGAGTGAATGATGAAGTGAAAGAGAGAGAGATTGTCCAGGTGCTTGAGGATGCAAAAGTGGATATATGTGGATTGACTGAAACTAAATGGAGAGGTGAAAGGATGAGAGAATGGGAATATGGTGTAGGTATATGTGCGGGAGTCAGTGAGAATGAGAGGGCAAGAGAGGGAGTATGTCTGATGATAAGCAAGAAGTGAAAGGAGAATATAAGAGAGTATGGAACAGTGGGTGCAAGGATTGTATGGGTGAGGATGAAAGTAGGTATATAAGCATGGGCGATTGTATGTGTGTATGCTCCAACAGAGGATCGAGTGGCAAGAGTGAAAGATGAGTTTTGGGCGAGAGTAGAAGCATGTATGGACAAGTTTGAGAGGAGCGAGAGAGTGCTGTTGATTGGAGACATGAATGGCAAAGTTGGGAATGTACGAGTGGATGGAGTGATTGGTCAGTGGGGTGTGCCAGCTGAAGTAGATGGGAATGGTAGTGCTTTGGTGGACATCTGTGCTGGTAAGGGGTTGGCAATAGCCAACACCTACTTTCGTCATAAGATGATCCACCGGTATACATGGAGAGTAATGAGGAGGATGGATGGTGAACTTGTTGAACGAAAGGCAATGATAGACTACGTGTGTGTGGATGAGCGAATGAGAAGACAAGTGTTGGATGCAAAGGTGTGGAGAGGGTGGGGGAATGGAGTCTCGGACCATCACTTAGTGATGGCCAAGGTAGAGCTGCAAAGAAAGTGGTTGAGGAGGCGAAGGGGAAGACAGGAGGAAGCAGCTCCGGTGAGAAGAGTGGAGAAATTGCAAGATAGTGAGAAGAGGACAGAGTATAAGAGCATAGTGGAAGAAAGATTGGGAAGGTATGAGCTAGAGCAGATGGAAGGGGTGGAAGACGTATGTAAGATATTCACGGAAGAGATAAGCGCAGCGTGTGAGGCGGTTTGTGGAGTGAGGAGGAGATGCAAGGGTGTGCAAGGGACAGCATGGTGGAATGATGAGGTGAAACGAGCTGTGGAACAAAAGAAGAAGGCATATGGTGAATGGTTGGCGAGTAGAGGTAGGGGAGAAGATGAGAGAAGAGAGAGGTATATGTGAGCAGGAGAAGGGAGGTTAAGAGACTGGTGAAGGAGAGTAAGAAGAAAGTGGATGAAGAGTTTGGGAGGAATCTGAGTGTGAAATGGAGGGAGAGTAAGAAATTGTTTTGGAAGGAGGTAAAGAAAGTAAGGCAGTGTGAAAGGGGAAATAGTAGGGGAGTGAAAGATAGGAATAATAGATTGTTGGTGGAGAAGAGAGAGAAATTGAGGAGATGGAAGGAGCACTTTGAGGATTTGTTGAATGTAGAGAGTGAGAGCAGTGTGAGAATAAGTGGTTGGGGAATGGCTGGGAGAAGAAGAGATGAGAGGAGGGAGGAAGAGATCAGTAGGTCGGAAGTAGTGGAAGCGATGAAGAAGATTAAGCTGGGAAAGGCCCCAGGAATTGATGGAGTGTGTGGTGAAATGCTTAGGTATGGGGGTGAGATTGTTGTGGAGTGGATATGGAAGTTGTGTAGATTCGCTTGGGAAGAGGGAAGGGTTCCAGAGGACTGGAAATCAGGTATAATTGTTCCTCTGTACAAAGGAAAAGGGGAGAGAAGTATGTGGTAACCATAGGGGTATTTGCCTTCTTAGTGTGACTGGTAAAATATATGGTAGAATACTCATTGATAGGGTTAGGCATATGACAGAGGAGCTAGTCGGAGAAGAACAAGGGGGCTTTAGGAAGGGAAAAGGGTGTGTAGATCAGATATTTGTTCTAAGATGTTTAGTGGAGAAGTATCTAGAGAAGGGAAGGAAAGTGTATGCTGCCTTCATGGACTTGGAGAAAGCTTATGACAGAATAGATAGGCAAGGTATGTGGAAGGTATTAAGAATATATGGAGTGGAGGGGAAATTGTTGAGTGCTGTGAAGAGTATGTACGAGGGAGCTAGGGCTACGGTGCGAGTGGATGGTGAGCTGAGTTCTTTGATCTCAATGTGGGACTGAAACAGGGGTGTGTAATGTCTCCATGGCTGTTTAATATATATATGGATGGGGTTGTAAAGGAAGTACAAGGTAGGGCAGTGGATGTGGGGGTGGCCCTAATGAATGAGGGTGAGATTTGGAAGCTTCCGGTGTTGCTGGTTGCTGATGATACAGTATTGTTGAGTGAAGATGAATGGGAGTTGCAAGGTTTGGTGAATGAATTTGGGACAGTGTGTAGGAGGAGGAAGCTGAAAGTTAATGTAAACAAAAGTAAAGTTATGGTGTTTGAGAGGAATGAAGTCACAGAGTGTGCAGTGAGGTTGGATGGTGAGGATATGGAGAATGTGAGTGCATTCAAGTACTTGGGTAGTGTGATGAGTAAGGATGGAACTTTGGGGGATGAAGTACGTGAAAGGGTACAGCAGGGAAGAAAGGTTGTCGGTACACTGAAAGCAGTGATGAGAAATAGGGAGGTGAGTATGGAAGTTAAGAAGTCACTGCATGATGGTATTGTGATCCCTACCCTGACATATGGAAGCGAGGCGTGGACATTGCAAGAGGGGAACAAGTCAAGAGTGAGAGCAGTGGAAATGAGTTACTTGAGAGGAGCATGTGGAGTGACGTGGAGGGACAGGTTGACGAATGAAGAAGTGAAGGAACGTTGTGGGGTAGATGTGGATGTGGTTGAAAAGATTAGGAGAAATACACTGAGGTGGTTTGGACATGTGGAGAGAATGGAGAATGAAAGACTGACTAAGAGGGTGTATGTAGGTGAGGTGGAGGGAGGGAGAGGGAGGGGTAGACCGGGGATGAGGTGGAGGGATGGAGTTGAGAGGTATATGAGGGAGGGGGGGGTGAGTTGAGGGGAGGGGAGTCAAATGGTGGGTGACAGAGTGACTTGGAGGCGTTTTGTCTGCAGCCACCCTTTGCGGGATTAGGGCGTCGGGCTATAGATAGATAGATAGGGAAGGATGTATAGCAGTGAAGGGGTTTATTAAGGCTGTAGCCGTCCATCGGAATTCAGAAGTCTCCCCTGAGCTGAATAAAATAGTCTGAAGATAGCAAGATTAAGTAAATACGTCATGGGATTCAAGGAGTTAACACGAGATGGCATCGGTTATCGACCACTTGTGATGCTGGAGGGGGACGCCTTCATGTGGTGGCACTGATATAACCACGCGGCTCCACTGCCTGACTATACAGTATAAACACTCCTCAACCACCCTCCCATTCCTGAAGGATTATCAGCAGGATGAGGGAAACTTCAGGCTGCATTCCACAGGGTTCCTGCTTCAGATGAACCTGCGACTACAATTTTTGCTATCACTATTAACTTTTTTGACAGTCCCAAGTCTTCAAGCATAGTAAGGTCCCGAGGCTCAGCTACAGATCATGTATTCCCAGGAGATCGCCCAGTGACCCTGTCAGCGTTGCGCAGTTGGATTAACTTATAAAGTCCCGTCTTCCGAACCATGGCTAGCCATGATGACCTATAGTCAAACACTATTTACAATATCAATTGTGCTATAAACGGTACGAAAAATAAATAGTAAAAATGAGAAATACTTCTCTACAATGTTCGTTCGTTCGTTCAAAGATTTCCTGCACATATAGTGCAGGCCTGGTCATACATTAGCCCGGTCAGTGGGGTATGGGCTGGTTAAAAAATAGTAAGGGGGAGGACAGGACCTGGAGGTTGCCCAACACACACGTCCTGTCTCCTGGCTGGTTTTGTGGTCTCTACATCGTTCGTTCGTTTTAAGATATCCTTCACCTGTAGTGAAGGCCGGGCCATACATTAGCCCGGTTCTCTACATCGTTCGTTCGTTCAAAGATTTCCCGCACATATAGTGCAGGCCGGGCCATACACTAGCCCGTTGAGTGGGGTATGGGCTGGTTAAAGTATAGTAAGGGGTGAGGACAGGACATGGGGATTGACCAGCACACACGTCCTGTCTCCTGGCTGGCTTTGTGTTGTGTGACTCTACATCATTTTTCACTAAATATATTAACTTAATGTGCATAGTTAACGGCAAATTTTTATCACTATACATAGTCAAACAAAAAAACTACTATGCTACTCGCAACAACGCTAGGAATATATACAATTAGTGGATTATTCAAGTATTGAAATAGAGATAATAATATTATGTCAAATTTCAATTGCTGGTGTGTTTTTATGTGACGGAACTGGCTACTCAGATTTAAATACTAGGTCGTGTTTCGATGAAATTCGATGAGCCATAAAGTGGCGATGACGTAGAGCTTACTCTTCTTAGTTTTTAGCTAAATCAACCCCAATTCTGACCACACTTTGCCTTCAGCTTAGCTGAAATCTGTTAGGCAGTCTCAGGAGAAAACAATCAGTTATACAATAACACAAGCATCGAGAAAGTCACACACCGGCATCGACGCCATTGAAATTTATGATTTATTCCTGCATACGGATTTTGATCCACTTCAACAGAGAGAAAGAGAGAGAGAGAGAGAGAGAGAGAGAGAGAGAGAGAGAGAGAGAGAGAGAGATTCTTTGACCCAAGTATCCACCAAACTTCAATGAAATACGGTAACATTTTTCGGAGATATTTTGTACACAGACAGACAGACAAGTAAATTGGCAGTCAAGTGTGAATAAATAGCCACCGTAACTTCGTTGGCGGAGGCAAATATTTTACTTGCCCAGATAGTAAATATACGATAGAACTATTTCGGGTCTTCAGGATTTATATACTGGCTTTCTAATTAATACCATCTGTACAGTTTATGTTAACACTTGTTCTTAAGGCAGCTTCTTCAGCCTGTAACCCTTAACTCATACAGACAAGAGCCTCACAGCCAAACGTAGCAGAGCATGGGAAACACTTTATTTCTGAATGGTGAGCCGAGTTCTTCTGAGACTGTGCACACTTTAAACCGTTCCAGTCTTGAGTATTGTTGTCTGCCAGCCACACTACTTGCATGTCCTTCAGGTCACCGTTGGCGCGTTCTACGGAACCTTGACTCAGGATGACGTGGCTTACCGTGAACAATAGTGAGATCAGGCCAGACATCCTTCAGCTTTGCGATCACGTGTAACGTAAACTCCAAACCACTGTCACTTTAACATATGGCTGGGGCACAAAAAAGGAGGAAAATGGCCATCATGTGCATTGCATTGAAACTTCTGCCGCTCATTTACTTGTCATAGGCCAGTGTACACAGAATTTGGTAAAATGGTCCTAATATACCATGATCCATTTATAAGTTCGGTGCACCATCGCCTGACTTGACCTCTTGAAGTTAAGTTTTTGCTGAGAATGGACCAAACAACCACGTCTTTTGTCAGGGGACACTTTCCCTTTTTCTAGAATTATTCGCACAGGGGTTTGAAAAGCTCGATGATAGTTGTCGTAACATTTACATACTTTTACCGGATGTCTTTCAACATGCGGTCACTTCCACCATGGCTAGGTGAAACATGCGCTCGTTTGATGACATCGAACGTCTCCTCAATTGTCACGAAGTACAGTGTGGGTTACGTGGGGCCGCTGCGCTTTTTGATCAATTTCTCAGTAGCACCACACTGGAGGACCTCATACCTGCAAAAAATGCAATACAATGACAAGTTCACTCTGACTCATAACTAACGAGGGAGCATATACGAGTAAAAAAGTAAGGGTAAACCACCACACCTGGTATCAGAAAACAAGTCACAAGCTTTGGGTAACTTAATAACCCTAAATCCTTTCACAAAGCACAGACGCACGATTTACAATAACATACAAAGAAGTAATACGAAACAAGTAAACTGAACCAATAATTCTCTTAGCCCTGGCCTTCCGCTGCCCGCATATCCCTTTTCAAGAGAGAAAGGAAAAAGAAACTCACTTGGAAAGGAGGTAATAGTCGTTCGTTTTAAGATTTCCTCCACCTATAGTGGAGGCCGGTCCATACATTAGCCCGGTAGGTAATAGTCAGTGTGTGTGTATGGGATATTTGCCTCAGCTTGCTGAGGCGCGGTCAAACTTGTGAGCCCGTTCAGAGTTGTGCCGTCTTGCACTTTCTATTTATTTAGCGTGGAGGTGGATATTTTCCTACGATGGTGAGGATGGTAGTAAGTGATGCATTGGCGATGACGGCAGGAGCATCAATGTCATCGTTATGTGTCCAGGTGAAGCGTCTGCTTAAACTTGCTCTTATGGGGTTAGTAACTGGGCACCGTAAAATATAATGGTGCAGCGGCATATTGTCGGTGTCCTGGCAGTGTTCACATGGGTCTGGGCAGGTATTTTTAATTTGTTTGTAGCAGAGATAACCAAGCCGCAGGCGACGCAGACGGACCATGATGTAGTTTGGTATGTGGGGCAGAGGTGGTAATTGTTCACATTGTGTAGCTCTGCCGTACCACGTCGCCGAGCGGGAGGATTCTGCAACCCGAATTTGATGTTCCTCCCTGTTCCGCCGCGATATTTCTCGTGTTACAGGTGCCAGGATTTTGTTTGGGCTATCGCAGAGAAAGAATGTTATTTCAGGGAGGGAGCATGCGGCTCGTGCTGCCTGGTCAGCACTTTCATTACCTGCCAGACCCACGTGTCCAGGTACCCAGTGTATTATGACCTTTTCTCCACCGTGTGCGATTTTATTCGCATATGTATAAATGGAGGACAACAAGAAGGGGTTGTCCCCCAAGGTGTATGAACGGAGTGCGTGAATTGCTGAGAGTGAATCAGAGTGCACTACAACACTATGGTGCACATGTTGATGTGCGTGTCTAAGTGCGCCTAAAATAGCTGTGAGCTCCATCTGGAACACTGATACGCCCTGCGTTAGGCGCCACGACACCACCTCTTCTCCGCAGACGAAGGCTGCACCAGCAGCTTTGTCTGCAGTAACAGAGCCGTCGGTGTAGTAGTCTGCAGTCGTCGTGCGCCGCAGAGCTGCTACCCGAGCTAAAGCAGTTTGCCGAAGGAGAGCAGGGACGCTGTTACGTGCCCTCCCCTCCCCCAGACAAACAAACTTGAAGGGTGAAGGTGCCCATGGAGGTGGGTCTGTGTAGCCTGCACAAGGCGTATCAGGCTCCTTACAAATGCCAGCGGCAGCATTCAGCTCGTGCAGCACAGCAACGAGCCTACGGGCCCAGTCTCTGCTGGGTGCATAATCTGGTGGTCTTGATAGCAACCTTTTCAGCAGGACTGAGACAGGGAGCTGAGGTCTGCGCTGCACCAGCTGCAATACGACCGCTGTTGCACGGAGTGCTATCCTGCCCCGAAGCGGGGGAAGACCGCCTTCCAGACGGAGATTGACGAGGCGTGTCCATAGCAGGGCTCTGAGAAGTATACGTAGTGCATTATTCTGAATCACTTTCAGCGATTCACACACTTGTGGGGCCAAGTTCGTCATGCAAATAGCGCTGTAGTCGACTAGCGACCGGATGGCATGCACATAGAAGGTGCGGAGGACCTTGTAGGAGGCCCCCAACCCCTTCCTAGAAAGGAATCTAAGTGTAGCCATCCGAGAAGCTGCCTTCTCTTTCAGGTATTTGACATGGCTTGTGAACTTGAGTCTCACATCCATCCATACGCCAAGATATTTGTAGGTCGTTACACAAGTCAATGAGTGTCCTCCAAGCAGCAGTGGATATGGCGATGGGCTGAGACCGAAGGGCATATAGCGAGTTTTCGCCATATTGATCTTCAGCCCCAGCTCCATCGACTTATCATGCAGTCTAGAGAGGGCATCATTTGTTTGAGCATAGCAGTTTCTTCTCGAAAAAACTAGCACTAGGTCGTCCGCATATGTCAGGAGCGTGACCCCCCGACCGTAATCGACACGAAGAAGGCCCTCCATTAAGATGTTGAAGAGTGTAGGGCTGACAACACTGCCCTGTGGCGTGCCGTTCTCGTGTCGATACGGTGGGGAGACACTCCCCTGAAAGCGTACACTAGCAGTTCTGTCGAGGAAGAAATCTTGAATCCAACTTAGTAATTTGCCTCCCACTCCTCGAGCCGCAAGAGCACTGAGAATTACCGATGGGCTGGCTAACTTGAAAGCTTTTTCCAAATCGAGAAAAACCGCCATACCCACTCCACCCCGAAGTTCCCCAAGGAACGACGCCAGGCAGTGTGCAGTACTGCGGCCGTGATGGTATGCGGAGATCCTCAGGTGAAGGGGACCCAGGCGCCAGGTGAGCCGCGCCCGCACCACCCTCTCAGCTGTTTTACTGATGCAGCTGAGCAGCGAGATGGGGTGCGTGGAGCCAGGGTCATTTGGCTTCGGGATGGGGTGAATGATAGCGGTTTTCCACTATTTGGGTAACCTGCCCTCTGACCAGGATAAATTAAGCAGTCGCAGCAGCCATTGCCTCCCACAATCTCCAGAGTGGGCAAGCATAGAGTAAGTAAGTCCGTCCAGTCCTGGAGCAGTGTCAGCCCTGCGCCGCAGAGCAGTCAGTAGCTCCGCATCAGTGATGGGGCAATCTGCCTCATCAGGACGATTACAAGCTATCTGAATTGCCGCAGCACGAGAGTCTGACAGACGCTCCTGACGGACTGTGACGGATCTGGGAAGATTGTGTGAGGCAGAGCGGTCTGCGAAATGCTTCGCAAGACGGTCAGCCTCTGAGGCCGGGTCAGGGTGTGAGGGCGGGCGGGAGGGGCGGGGGTTGGTGAAGGACCGCAACCTTCTCCACATCTCTCGGAGAGTGGAGTTAGGTCCTAAAGTCCTGCACCAGTGTACCAACTCCTCCTCCCGAAGGCGACGCTTCTCTACAAGGACGTGTTGTGACACAGCCTCTAGGCGTCTGCGTAGAGGTGAGCCTCGACGTCGTCTGTAATCGCGACGCGCCGCATTCAGCCGCCTGTTTAACTCCCTGACTCATTCACAGTAGATCCAACCGTCTCTGTAACTTTTCGCGGATCGCCGTTTTCGTGGTAAAGTTTCAGTTGCTGCTTTTTGGAAGGTGGTTGTTATGTAACTGCTCAACTCATCGAGGTCAGAGGGGGGGCGAGATGAGGAAAAGGCACGGACCAAGGCATTCTCAAAGGCAGCCCAGTCCGCGTTTGCAACATCCCACCTTGGTAGAGGCTCGGGGGGAGGGAGGGGGTGAAGTTGAAGCTCGATATTGATGGCATAGTGGTCACTCATGAGGGTGGGGTGTATGGACCAACGTGCCGAATCCATTAATGGATCAGACACGAAGGTGAGGTCTAGACGCCCCCCCCTAACATGAGTAGACCTCGAGATGTCCGATAACAGGGATACACCAGCCATGTCTTCTAGGACAAGGGATAAGTGCCGTCCAGCTCCATTCGTTTGTTGTGGTGAATTTGGAAAGGCGTGGTGAGCGTTTAGGACGCCCCCAATCAGCACAGGCCCTCTGGTGGCTAGGGAAAATAATTCCCCTAGTTCCAGGTTCGCATTAGGCCGGCTGTAGATATTAAATATAGTGAGGGGCGACTCTGTAAGGTGTAGGCTCACTCCCTGTATTTCCACATCGCCTCCGCAGAATGGAGGGTTATCACATTCTGTGGCGGCAATGTGGTTTTGGACCAGGATGGCACATCCCCTGTTTACTCCTCGGGTGTAAGGGAGGAGATAGGTGGTGTATCCCTGCAATCGGAATCTCGTGTTTTCCCCCAGTAGAGTCTCCTGCAGAAGGCATACGAGAGGGTGATCCCTCACCGCGGCCTCCTGCAGGAGCGGGAGGTTCCCCATTACTCCCGCACAGTTCCACTGGAGGATTCGAAGAGGGGTGGAGAGTCCCTGTCTGGAGACAGCCTGAGTCACTCCGCCGACATCTCGTGAGGCACACGGGGAGATTGGGGAGATCTCCGTGAGTCTGCAGGAGAGCGTGGGAGACTGCGACCTGGACTGCACTCCATTTTCTGTTGGTGTCATTTGTTTTTGCCTTTGTTTTTGATTTTCTTCCTGCTGCGTTCCTCTTCCTTGGCTGGTTTGAGAGATGGTGTTGCGGGCTGTGTGAGTGTCTCCTGTTGTTCCTGAGGTGTTTGGTGGCGCGCGGCGGGAGAGCGCGACATTGTTTTGACAGGAGAGGAGGTTCGTGGTGGTGGAGTTGACTTGTCTATGAACCTCTCCATTTCCTTCGTGAGCGCCTGTTCTACTCTTTCCAGGACTGCTGAGGGTATTATAGGAACATCTTCTAGAAGAGTTCGCAGCAGGGTCATTAGTAGGTTTTTGCCCAGCTCCGCCATTTTGTTGAAGGTGAGCTGGGTTTCTTGTAACGGGGTTGGCGGTTGTGGCGGGGGAGGTGTGCTGGTGACAGCTGTCAGGTGGGGCGTGTACCTCAGCGGTAACTATGAAGGTACCGCTTGAGTCACCGTTATTGCTGCTCGTGTGCTGGCTGGGGTGGGAAGCGGTGGGAAAGCCTCTGGGGTTGTGGCAGATGGAGGCGATGGTGTGGCTGTTTTTTGTTGCCCCCAAATGAATGTTCCTGGGGGTGCTGGAGTTGAGAGGGAGGCCTGCTGGTCTTGCACCCATTTCACTTGATTTTCCCTCCCCTGTTCCACTTTGCATGTGCGCACTGGACAGCTGGGGTGCCATGCATGGTGTGATCCCGAGCAATTGGGGCAGCAAGCTGTGATGGTCTCTTTGGCCTTCAGCTTGTCCAGGTATTTGGTGGTGTCGTGGGCACCACTGCATACACCGCAAACGTGGGGCCTCTCGCAGTTCGCTCTGTGATGCCCGAAGCACTGGCACCTGTAGCATCTGAGGGGTTCGGGGGTGTAGGGGCGCAGCCAGTATGTCCCCCAATTTCCCAGGTCTAGAGACGGTACGAGGGGGCCCCGCAGGGTCACGCGAACCTGTTGGGTCTCCTCGCGGGTCTTTTGATGTTGACATCGTTCCGCTTCCTCGACTAATCTGTGGTCTCGCAGTACGTCAAGAGGCCATCGACGTGGGTAACCCATAACTATTGCCTTCGTTGTTTGGGTCCCGCGCTGTAGTTCTATGATGTGCACCTCCGCTGTTTCGTCCTCCGCAATTTGTATTAGGTGGTGGTATGTTTCCGCTGTTTTGGGGAGAAAGACACAGCTGTTGTCCCGTCCAAAAATGTTGGTCATTTCCAGGTGTGGAAATCTTGTTTCCAGAGCCTCTACTGCCTTGTATGTTGGGGCGTAGCCCTCCTGTTGTGGCACACGAAATGCTGGGAAAGGCGTGCTGTAGGGGCAGGCGCTGCTACTGACACAGAGGGACGTGCGCACTGAGCTGGCTGAGTTGGAGGTGAGGCCTGAAAATTTCCATTAGTTGCCTTGTTTGGTTTACGTTTACCCTTCCGCCGCACCTGGGTGAAGCCGTCATCATCTTTGTCAGAAGTGGCTAGGGCGTCATCAGGCTTTGAGGAGAGGGTAGGCGCAGGTGGTGAAGCAGCGGTTGATTGGGTGGTATCAGGAGGGCTGGAAATAATTGGAGCTGGGAGGATGGCATCAAATTCCATCCCTTCATGTCGTCTGAGCATTTTCCTGGGGATGTCAGTGGTGGGAGGAGGAGGTTGAGTAACAGACCCCTTTGGGAGAGCCCCTGTCCCTTTGGCTGGCTGAGGCAACGCCGTTTCAGCAGTGTCGCTTTCGCCAGAGCTGTGGCGCAAGCGCTTCTGGGCGGTGGGCTGTTTGTCAGTGGTGTTAGCAGGGGCAGGACTCTTGGAAGCTAGTCTGGGGTCCCGGGTAGGGCTCCTGGATGCAAGTCTGGGGTCTCGAGCAGGACTTTTGGGGGCAAGTCTGGGGTCTCGAGAGATCCTGGGGGCACACTGCCTTAAAGGAGGGGTGGAGGAGGAACGGCTCGCCATGTCTGGCGGCCGACACACTCTCTTTCACACACACAAGCACACACACAGTTACACAGAGACGATGAAGGAGCCTGCCTACAGTGGCGGTTTCTGCCCCCCCGCTAGTGGAGGTCGTGACAGGCCTACCACTGCCCTAAAAAGGTCTTGCCTAACCCTATTAAGTGTTTGGCCCACCCTAGTGGCTTCCTATAACTACCCCTGCTAAGGGGCCCCCTTGTGTATCTGGCCTGCGCCAGAAAACCGCGGGGTTCAGCGTCGTACCACCACTAGGGGACACTAGGGCCGAAAGGAAGTACAGTGGAAGGAAAGCAAACTACGAGAGGGCGGGTCCACACAAGCGTGTGTACCCCGGTACACAATCGTGGTGCTGTAACCAGTGCTTGGTTGAGAATGGTGGCAGCCAGTTCTCAAGAAGACACCGTCTTCGGCCGTAATAGTCATTCCTGCTCCTTTTTTGAACACCAGCAGCTGCAGACTTCACACTCTCTATGATGTGGTAGTAGTGTGCCTTGGGAATAAGATATTTTACATTGTTTCTGTATCGTTTAAACAGCTCCTGAATATTTTTTATTCTACACTGGTTGATGACTTGTTAGTGGAAGGCAGGCTAACAGTGGCCTGACAGTTAAAAGTCCTCACTTGGAGGCAGTGGGGGAGCAACACACACACACACACACACACACACACACACACACACACTGGTTGTTTCTTTGTAACTGCCTGTATTACATGCCAGCTGAGCGTCTAGGAGTCTCAACTATCGAGAGATCATTAACAAGGATTAACCACAAACCCAGCTGAGCGTGTATGGGGGCCTTTGCACAAATTTACTGACATCAACCAGTAAGACTGTAAAAACAATGATGAAACTCTCGGGATTACCTGATATCTTTAGGAATTATAGGGATCACGTGAAACCCCTCAGTTTTCGGTATTTCATGAAGTAACTGGTTCCACAAATTCGTTGTAAATGTGAGAGAGCGAGCGAGCGAGCGAGCGAGCGAGAGAGAGAGAATCTGTGTGTGTGTGTGTGTGTGTTTCAGGAAAACTTTACAAGACGCAAAGATATGGAATGAAGTTGTCATGTGATGGAACAAATATTATTTATTTACTTGTGAGAATTGTCTAAGTCAGTATGTTGGAAAGACAGTGCAAAGACTAATTCTTAGAATAAAAACATCGATTTAGTATTCGAAACAATGACAAAGGATCAGCATGCAAGATACTCTCTGACCATTTCAACGAAGGTGAGTGTAAAGAAAAGAGTTTCACAATTCAAATAACTGAGAAAGTAAATGGAACAGGAAGAACGAAAAACAACAAAGAAGATTTACAAGTATCCTCGAAAAGGAGAAGCGGAGAAAACGACACTAAGAACGACACTAAGAACACTCTATCCATATGGATTAAATGATAAGATGGAAACAACATATAACCAGCGAAAAGATATAACTGCAGAGAGTTTTGAGGCAACAAACAAAAACAGAAAAAGAGGAAAAAGAACTTCAAACAACAACAAAAACAGCAGAACAACAGAATTTATGAAGATTATCACAGACATAATAGGCTTATCAGGGAGTAAACTATTAAGATACTGTCAAAAAACAATACCACAGTTGAGAAAGAAAGAATTGGGTGAATTATTCATGCCAGTGCAAAACACAAGGTTAAACAATGAGGATGGAAGCTCTAAATTTTCAAGAATATTAGAGATGACAGAAGATCTTGGGAACTACAAACTTATGAAAAGAAAACATAATGAAGACATGCAAAAGAAACTCACAAGAATAATGTGTAAAAATCAGTTTTGCAACAAAGGTATTGAAAAATTAGAACTGAATAAACTTTTCAAGTCTTCATATATCAAAGAGAGCATTCCTACTGGATAAAAAAAGTAAAGAAGCCCCAGTGATCGCATATCAATATGGTCCAACTATAAGAGGAAGATTATTGAACTACAAAAAGACTATTGAAGAATTAGATGCTAAAGAATGGCTAGCACAAAATCATGAGTGTGTTACGATTCAGAGTTCACTAATATCATCAGCATGTAATAACAGGTAGGTGGCATGTAGAGGTGTATGGAATATAGGAGGATTACTGGGCCCTGAGAGCAGGCTGTGAAGCCTATGCCCAGAGTCGGTCACACACACACACACACACACAAAAAGACAATACAAAATATCAGACTACGAAAACTAATGAAAAAATGATTGAATTATCGGGAGGCTAGAGGAATCACTTGGAAACAAGTGAGAGAAAATGTTAACATCGCAGTCAAAAAATGTGTTGCAGAATGGTGTAAACTAGAAGAATTTAATGAGTGTTTTATGATGGAATGCAAGTTATAAGCCATGCAAAAACTTGATGAAAAAATCCGCAAACTCAAGAAGTACTATTCTAGATGGAGAATGACAAAGCCAGTACTCAAAGATAAGGAAGCATTGAAGGATCTTGAAGACTTGCACAAGTCGTATGTTTTGGTCCCAGTAGACAAAGCACATAATAATATAGTAATCATCTGCAAAGTATATTACATAAAAACACTTTTACAAGAATTGGGCATGATAGATCAAGTCTCCGAAACGTATACAACAGTTAGTAGTAAAGAGAATAAGATAGTTGAAGAGCAGTCATCATACTCTTCTAGTCACGGAATCAAGGCAGATGATGACAACAAAAAATTACCATACATACACAGTATAGTAAAAATGCATAAAGACCCTGTAAAATTCAGATTCATAATTTCCTCCAGAGTATGTGCAACAAAATCACTGGCAAAGAAACTGTCATACATAAATTGATTAACAAGCATCACAAAAGATATTGTTATAAACTAAATTTATATACAGGAATCAACCGCATGAAGATATGTGATAACCCAGAAATTGCAGGAAGTTTATTGCTTCCATCAACCACAAGAGAAATGCAAGAAACCTAGCAGCATATGATTTTTGAACGTTAAACACAAAGATCGAACACGAGGATATAAAAAACAAGTTGGAATGGACAGTGCAAGTTGCTTTTAAAGGACTGAATAAGAATTTGATCGCAGTAGGTGAACACGAAGGATACTGGGTAAATAAAAGAGATGGCAAAAACTTGACATGCTCAGAGGATCAGATAATAGGTATGACAGATTACCTGGTAGAAAACTGCTTTTTTACTTGTGGAAATATGGTTTTCAAACAGTGCATAGGAATACCAATGGTAACAGAGGCAGCCCCATTCATGGCAAATCTATATTTATATAGTTATGAATTCAAGTTGATGGAACGAATGTCATAAATTCAATGTTCAGTAGCGAAGAAATTTAACAAAACTAGACGATTCATTGATGATCTAATATTCTTAAACAATGATGGAGAAGTGAATGCAAGGCCAAAAGAAATATATCCGGAAACATCAGTAATAAATAAAGAAAACATCGACCATTGCGAAGTAAACTTTTTGGAGATTAATATAAAAATAGAAAACAAAGTTATATCAACAAAACTCTATGATAAAAGAGATGATTTTAATATTGAAATTGTATCATACCCAGATTTGTCGGGAAACATACCTAGAGTTCCACCGTACGGTGTATACATGTCTTAATTGCTACGGGTCGCAAAGGCAAGTACAAATCTGGAAAACTTTACTACAAGAATCCAACAGATCACAAGAAAATTCCTCAGTCAAGGATTTTTCAAAACAGAATTACGTAAGACATTAAAGAAAACGTATCATGGTCACTATAACTCCTTCAGACACCTGAAAGGAAAAATAAATAGTCTTACAAGAGAAAAATTTGATTTTTTTTTTTTTTTATGCGAGGAAGAAGGAACCAAAGGCCATGAGCCCGCAGTAACAGTTCCCCCCAAGAGAAAAACAAAATACAATATAGAGCCAAATTCAAGATCCGATCATTTTGAGATGCCTGGACACACTGCGTTTGAAAGACTGGAGATCATAGGCAGCAGGAAATACAGACAGAGGGAGACAGTTCCAGAGTTGACCTGTTGCATAAATGAAAGACTGGGAGTAACGGTTAATTCTTGCATTAGAGAGTTGGACAGAAAAAGGATGAGAGTCTGCTGCCAGACGGGTGCTACGCGCCCGTCGTAGAGGTGGAGGAATGCAAGCAGACAGTTCAGAGGAGCAGTGACCATTAAAGTAGCGATAGAAAAGAGATAAAGATGCAACAGTGTGGCGAAGAGACAGAGGTTGAAGGGAGTCAGTAAGAGGAGGAGAGTTAATGAGACGAAAAGCCTTTGGCTCCACCCTATTGAGAAGAGCTGTATGAGGGGAGCCTCCCCACACATGAGAGTTGTACTCCACACAGGGGCGGATAAAACCCCTGTATAGAGTCAACAATTGCGCAGGGGTAAAGAAAGAGCGGAGTCGGCTTAGCACACCCAATCTCTTGGAAGCAGATTTTACAAGAGATGTAATATGATCTTTCCAAGATAAGTCCCGAGTAAATGAAACCCCAAGCATGTTCAAGGATGATGTAGGATTAAGCTGAATATTATTAAACATTAGTGGGTATACCTGTGGAAGATTTTGTCGGGTTGAAAGGTGTAAGAACTGAGTCTTAGATGCATTAAAGACAACCATATTATTTTTACCCCAGTCAGAGATACGAGCCAAGTCAGACATCAGGTGTGCCATAGCCTCATCCCTTGTTTGTTGAAGTAACTGTTGAGATGGGCGTTGCGGGAACCGAATGGAAAGGTGAAGGGTGGAGTCATCAGCGTATGAGTGGATAGGGTTAGATGTACAGCTTAGAAGATCATTGATGAATAAAAGGAAGAGAGTTGGTGATAGGACAGAGCCCTGAGGAACACCACTGTTGATAGATCTAGGAGAAGAACGATGGCCGTCTATAACAGCGGCTATAGAACGACCAGAAAGGAAGCTAGCGATGAAGGCACAGATAGAAGGATAGAAACCGTAGGAGGGCAGTTTGGAAATTATAGATTTATGCCAGACTCGATCGAAGGCCTTTGAGATGTCAAGTGCAATGGCAAAGCTTTCGCCAAAGTCCCGAAAGGAGGATGACCAGGAGTCTGAAAGGTAGGTGAGAAGATCGCCAGTGGAGCGTCCCTGACGGAACCCATACTGACGATCGGAAAGAAGGTTGTGATAGGAAAGATGCCTTAAAATTTTTCTATCAAGAATTGACTCGAAAACTTTTGAAATACAGGACGTTAAAGCAACTGGACGATAGTTGGAGGGTTGGGAGTGGTCACCCTTCTTTGGGACTGGCTGAATGAGAGCAAACTTCCAGCAAGAAGGAAAGGTACAAGTTGACAGACAAAGACGAAAGAGTTTGCCTAGGCAGGGTGTAAGCACAGAAGCACAGTTCTTGAGAACAACAGGAGGGACCCCATCAGGCCCATATGCCTTGTTAGTACTGAGGCCAGTGATGGCAGAAAATACATCAACTGAAGAAATTTTAATGTCAGCCATGAGGAAGTCAGAGGGGGGAAGTGATGGAGGAACAGCACCGGAATCGTCTAAGGTAGAATTGGAGGAGAAAGTCTGTGCGAAGAGATCTGCTTTATCAGTAGAAGAAATAGCTACAGAACCATCAGAGTAGAAAAGAGGAGGGAAGGATGATGAGGTAAAGTTGTTAGAAAGATTTTTGGCAAGATGCCAGTAGGAGCGGGAAGAATTCGAGTTGGAGAGTTGAGAGCATTTAGTATGGATGAAATTATTTTTAGTAGAGCAAAGAACAGACTTAGCACGATTCCGGGCAGAAACGTAAAGATGATGTGATTCAGGGGTGGGTTGGCTCCGGTACCTTTTGTAGGCCTTCTCCTTGTTGCGGACAGCATTAGAACAAGCGTGATTAAACCAAGGCTTTCTTGCATTAGTCAAAGGAAATGAGAAAGGAATGTATGCTTCCATGCCCGAGAGAATAACCTCCGTAATGCGCAAGGCACACTCAGATGGCTCACGGCCATGGAAGTAATAATCATTCCAGGGAAAATCAAAGAAGTACTGCCTGAGGGCCTCCCAGTCTGCGGCTCCAAAATGCCACAGACAACGTTTCCCTGGAGGGTCCACAGGGCGTACCGGAGTGATAGGACAAGTTAAGGTAATAAGGTTGTGATCGGAGGAGCCCAACGGAGAGAAAAGATTAACAGAGTAAGCAGAAGGATTAGTTGTGAGGAAGAGGTCAAGTATGTTGGAGCTCTCTCCAAGGCGGTCAGGGATACGGGTAGGGTGCTGTACAAGCTGCTCTAGGTCATTAAGGATAGAAAAGTTGTAGGCTTGTTCACCAGGTGGATCCGTGAAAGGAGAGGAGAGCCAAAGGTGGTGGTGAACATTGAAATCTCCAAGAATGGAGATTTCAGAGAAAGGAGAAATGGATAGAATGTGCTACATCGTAGAAGTAAGATAGTCGAAGAATTTTTGATAGTCAGTAGAATTAGGGGATAAGTAAACAGCACAGATATATTTAGTCAGAGAATGACAGGAAAGCCGAAGCCAGAGTGTGGAGAATTCAGAAGAATCAAGTTCAGGAACACGAGAGCAAGATAAGTCGTTGTGTATATATACACAACAGCCACCTTTGGCCTTGAAATGAGTATAGAGAAAGTAGGAGGATACAGAAAAGGGTTTGCTGTCAGTTGCCTCAGACAGCTGAGTCTCCGTTAGAAAAAGAAGGTGAGGTTTAGAGGAGGAGAGGTGGTGCTCAACAGAGCGAAAGTTAGAGGAAAGGCCGCGAATGTTGCAGAAATGAAGAAGAAGAGAGTCAGACAGTGGTTCCAGGCATCTTGAGTCGTCACCGGGAGAGGGGCAGATGGTGGGGGCATTTATGGTCCCCCCCCCTGGGGACTCCGAGGCTTGGTAAAACGACGCCATTTTGGGTAAATTTTGAATAGGAAGTGTAGTGTGTACTGTGCATGTAGTTTGGTGAAGATAGAGAAATTTTTACTGGAGAGCATGCTGGCCTACTCTCTGTGTAACTGAGACACTGAAAAAGTTCAGCAAAGGTGGATGGTCAGGAACTAGTCCTGAGGGCTGATGAAACGGGAGCTCCAGCACTCCCTGTCATCAGCTTTCCATCCACCTCGGGAGTACTGCCCTGCTCGACTGGTGCTACAGTATGCTTCAGATACAATAGTAAACCAGGGCCGTCGACGTGCAGAGAGTGCCCCCTAGGCTCTGTAGCAGATTAAGACCGACTACAACAAAAAACAATTATACCTACCAATTTGGACCAACTGGATGCTACTCAATCGACCATAACAACAACAAACTATTCCTCTCAAATACAACGACCAGTTGTACCTACCAATTGAGACGCAACTGGATGCGACTTAATCAACGATGACAACCACAAAACATTCCTACCAAACTGAACTCCACTGGAAATGGCATATTTGTCCTATCTTTTCATATATGTGTGTGTGTGTGTTAATGCTGGATGCAGATTTTCATTAATGCATGTTCGAGTTAAACACGACAGCGTTTTTGCAGTTGTTAATTTCCTTTCTAATATTTTCAGCTTTCCTCACTAATACTTTTCCTTCTTGGGCGTAAGTGAAAACCAGCTCTCCAAAGTTGTTCATTTTAATTCAGCGCTTCGTCTACAGAGAGATATCACCACGAATGGAAAGACCACATTCACATCTGGGTAATATCGTAACTTCTTGCCACAAAGGCTTTACAGTATCAGTAATGCAAGTATAACAATACTTCTATAAAAAAAATTATGAAGATGTAGGAATGGCAGATCACCAAAAAATAGGTAAATAAATAATTAATTAATAAAAAAAAGAAACGAGGTCGAAACAGGACATCACTTTTTTTGTTTTCTTTCTTTACTTTGGTACGTGTCACTATAGTGAAGCATAAGTGCATCCACAAGGTATCATGATATTGGTACAACTGTTAACCTGCCAGTCAGAGTACATAAATAGGTCCTTAAATATAATGCTGGAATAGGTTCACATGTTCTGTCTGAATCTTGCTCCAGTAGTTCTTTGTTATCCATACAATTTCGTACAGTTTATATAATGTAGCTTATTTTCAAACTGTCTTTCAGCTGTCGCCAAGTGTTAGGGTAATGCATTTCAATCGGAAGTTATGGCCATAATGTACTCTATTTTCACCTGACATTTAATCCATATTTTCCCTGTTGCCCAACCATCCGAATCAGAGACTATTGGCCATCTGAATGTTTGTTAAACGCGTGGAATTTGTACCACAAAAAGTTCATCCATTCATTCATTGCCAGACGCCATGTATCCACACGGGGTGGCCAAGGGCTTAGAGTTAATTGTTTTTTACAGGGAGGGGCACTAATCCTCCACCAACCCACTTGACACGTAGGGATGCCAACAGCATCTGGTGTTCCCAGGCGGTCACCCATCCAAGTACTAACCAGACCCAACGATGCTTAACTTCGCTGATCGGACGGGAAGAAGTTTGTTCGGTTTTTAATTTATCCAAGTCCGAAGGGGGCATTTTTTTTTTTTTTTCGGAGTAGGTTGTTATTTTCTCTGTAGTAGAGACAGTTCCCCAGTAATATATGTATTTCTCATATTCATTTTTATAGTCATGTCACTCCTGGTACAAGATGTAGTTTTTCGTCATGTGTACGTTTTTTATTACCCCTGAAGTTTAATGCGTATAATGGTTTGAGGGCAACAAGGATATATGAAAAAACAAAAAAATCACCTTATGGAAAGGGTCTATAAATCCACGTCCCT